>NC_086385.1:42177718-42477718 GCF_036588685.1 Mytilus trossulus | reverse complement strand
ATAAAAAATATGGCTGATTTACTATGCGGGTATATAGATTTACAAATTAAAGTGCATATATGGTCAGTTTTGGTGGATGCGGTCAAATAATTTTGTTGTACAAGTCAACTGGAGGCATCAAAACTACTGAAATTTTGTTACGTATCAGTATTTTGAGTAAGAAGAGCACATGCTGGCACCCTTAATTTAGGCGAACAAAAATTTGTAGTCATTATTTAAATGAATTAAACTATTGCTGATTGTGGCTGCATAGTTCAAGGATGTATAACTAACAAGGACGTATACATCTAACATCAAATATACTTCTTTTCAAAAATATACATAATATGTAAATTTGATCTCGGAATATATATATATTCAGTGCCTGTTATTGTAACTGAGATCGTTTTTATAATAGATAGATTGTCAGATCACAGATAAATTTGTGTTACGTTCTGTGCGTACTTATTTTCAAATATTTGTATTTAATCCTGTGCATAAAACGGAAGTATTAATTTTCAAATTACTTTATTTTCGATGTTTATACTACGAAACAATTATTTTTTTAAATCAACGAAGAGCGGTCCTGGTTACAAGTTAACTTAGTGTTGAGCAGACCAGTCAAAAGTTAACTTGGGAACGGTCCTACTAAAAAGCGCCCGGGAGCGCCCGAGAGCGCCCAGGAAAAGAAAAAGCGCCCGGGGAAAGGAAAAAGCGCCCGGGGAAGGAAAATTAGCGCCCGGGAGAATAAAATAATAATATTTTATAACAATAAAAAGTTTTCAAGTTCCTAAAAAAAAAAATCGTTGCTTGTTTTGTTCTTAATATAAATGGGGATATGTACGATGCTACATCGAAAGTGTTGTTTATATCTTTTATAAAACTAAAACTTTGACCGTTTTAATGTCTATGCTTATCAGGAATTTAATGCTTAGTTTTTGAATTAAACCAAACTCCTGCTTTTTACCCCCTTCCTTTAACTACTGTACATGTATAGTACTGCTTTATTTGCGGATTTATCATGTGTTACTTTTTTTAATTTTGATTAGATAAATATTTATCTGTGTAATTTAAGTTTTTTTTTTACATTTTTCATTTAAATATTGTTTTTGAAAAGCATGTCTTTTGAATTTTACATTTTATAAATCTTCCGCATAAACTGTGATCTATTATTATCTGTCTTTCGAAATAGTATTCATATATTATTGTTAAAATTGAAACATTCATACATGTACTTGTTTTGTGCTTTATTATAAATGTCTATTATCTGAATTTGCAAATTACTTGTATAAAATAAAAAAAAAAAATCAATGAACATAACTTATTTCATCGACACAAAGTTGTCTCATGCCAATATAATATCTATATATTTCCCCCGGGCGCATTTTCTTTTTCCCCGGGCGCTATTTGTTCTTCCCCGGGCGCTTTTTCTTTTCCCCGGGCGCTTTTTCTTTTCCCCGGGCGCTTTTTCTTCACCCGGGCGCTCCCGGGCGCATTTTAGTAGGACCCCTTGGGAACAGGTCTGGTTTTGATCGGATTTGTCCAAGCAGAAGTTAACTTTGTGGCAGGACCGGTTTCCAAGTTAACTTATGTTAACTTTATGACAGGACTGGTTTCGAAGTTAACTTATGTTAACTTATGACAGGACTGGTTCGAAGTTAACTTATATCAATAGCGGACCTGTTTCCAAGTTAACTTTTTGGCAGACATAAAAACAGTCCTAGGACCAAGTCCGCTTTTCAAGTTAACTAGATTTTGGTCCTAGGACTGGTCAGAGAAGTCCTATATTCGGTCACAGGTTAACTTTGACCAGTCCAAATGACTGGTTATCAAGTTAACTTGCTGTACAGGTTAGGAGTGCACCCATCTGTACCTACAACTTAGATGTTCTTGAATGCTCCGTAAAAGTAAACAGATCCTTTTCCACATGTGGCACCCGTCGTTTTGCTCAAATCCACTACCGTCTGTGAAATCAATATACCAAAACGGTCAACCAACTCGTGATGGCGTTACTAGAATCTCCGAAAGAATGATTTCAATTTCACCATTTAGAAGATTTGGTTTAATAGTCTCCATGTGAGCAGCCTTTCTCTATCGAGGAAATCATTATCGGGAATACAAGCCCTGGATATCGTATAAATGGGGAGACAAGTACTTCATATGTAGGCTGGAATGTTGCTACATAAAAATAGAAATTTCACAATTGGAAACTGTAATCATCTCTGCTGTCATTACATGTAAGTTATCAACTGACACTTACTGTCAAGTAATAGACGTAAGTCACGATATGAGGCAGACCTTAATGTACATGTTTATGCTGTCTTGTCAATTTCAATTTGTTTGGATAGATTCGTAATAGTTACAAAATTTGAAATAACATAGTGATAAAGTATCATCAAGCAATGGAGAGTTTAAAAATATTACCTATTTCTTTTTTTATTCCCACGAAGTTTGTGTATGAAGTAAGCCTTTTAAAGAATTTATGTGAATGTCAGTTAGATAATGAAAGTACATGCACCCGTGTAAAACATAAAATCAAGCGTTGTAAATCTTTCCGATTTGAGCGTCCCTGATAAATAAAGGCAACAGTAGTATACCGCTGTTCAAAACTCATAAATCCATGGACAAAAAACAAAATCGGGGTATCAAACTAAAACCGAGGGAAACGCATTAAATATAAGAGGAGAACAACGACATAACACCGAAACGTAACACACACAGAAACGGACCAAGCATCAGACAAAACACCACGAGAATAACAAATATAACATGAAAACCAAATACATGAATTTGGGATAGACAAGTACCGTGCCACGTCTTATCTCAATATCTCATAAATAAGAGAAAACACAAACGACTCAACGTTAAAATGCAACAAACACATAAACGAACAATAATATAACAATGGCCATCTTCCTGACTTGGTACAGGACACTTTTAAAGGGGAATAAAAGTGGTGGGTTGAACCTGGTTTTGTGGCAAGCCAAACCTCGCACTTTAATGGCAAAGTTAGATATAACATTGAGATGACAACATAATATTACAGGACTACAATACAAATAAATAGGAGAACATATTAGACAAAGAAAAACATGATTAATAGAAAAGCATCAGGTTTAAAATTCAATACGCCAAAAAAACGCGCCTTGTCCACACAAAAATCAAGAGTGACGCCCAGATATAAAAGATCAGTCTTTTGTAGACGAAACGCGCGTCTGGCGAATATACACATTTTAATCTTGGTATCTATGATGAGTTTATATATACCTTTTTCAGCTGGAACGAATGGGATGTTTATAAAGGAGGACAAAGTCTACGCTCTGACACAACGTTTAGACGCACAGGAAGTGACGACATTCCAGGACTGTATAGTTTTGTGTACAACCCATGCTCAATGTAATGAAGTTATAGTGGTCAGCGAACAAATTTGTATTCTTTACACTTAAAAATAAATTACGTTTTTGAAAACCCTCGATGTCTTTCCAGAACAGGGAAACCCATATACACTTGCGCCTTTTACATACAAATATAATAAGAACAAAGGAAATATGCATGAGTCAATAAATTTGTTATTTGATATTCGTAACTGGTTCGAGCAACTATAAATCGTTTGTATAAGTTTTTGGATTCCAAAAATGTTGCTTTAAGCTTAACAAGAGGCATTAAAGGCGCACATCTGGTATAGTGAAATTTATTTTCTATTTTTCTGGGAACGGTAAGATGATTTTCGACACCAAGTGATATTTTTATAATCACAATCTTGTATATTTTTTTTCAATGAGGTCTTGACTAGAACGAAAATATTCTCTATAGTTAAAAAGGTATAATTAATTGCTTAATATTGTAATTTCACATGGAAAAAAGGCTTTGCATTATACAAAGAAAAAGATCTTTGCTTTCTTACAGCTTGCAATCACAGCATTACTAATCAAACATTTAAGTGTCACTATGTATACATGAATTATCCTTCTTTTCATATCGAATATTTTGAAAACATTAACGATAGTAAAAGAATCAAGATAACATCTTGCTCTACTTCATCATTGATGGCTAGTTTGAAAAAGTCCCATATCTTCCCGATTTTTTTACTGAACAAAAACTGAAAAAATAGACTACACGTTGAGTTATAAATTTGAAAACAAAAAAGAAAGGACAGCAAAACCAAAATAGATACTAACCATGCATCTGATAAGTTCAATATTATTTGTTTTATTGTCTGAAGAGTCGGTGGTAAGCTAAACTTATGGTTCATTAATGCAAGGTCTTAATATATAAAGGCTTACTACAATATTAATTATAAACATGATAAAGTTATGGAAACATTAGCCGACAACAAACCCATTTTATCGAACCGTATGGCATTGTTGTCCTTGATCTCAAGTTTGCTAATGCGAAAAATTGATATTTTGTATACTGTTCATGTGTATGATAAAACGTTTTTTTGTGTGAAGTTGATAACTTTTTGTTGTGTTTTTTATAGTTAGTAATAAGCTGGTCTTCAAATGCCTTGACTTTGCTTATTTCTGTATATTTTTTCATTTTACTTCAAATAAACAATCAATAATAACTGAAATAACAATGTGTCTGTCTTTAAACAGTTTTTCAATTTAAATTTCTTCCTTGATTTATATCTTCTGAGCTCTGAAACGATAAAAAATGTTTCCTTGCTTAAAAGATGAATGCACTAGTATCCAGTCATAAACTGTACCTGACCATCACATTCAAGAATTCTAAATGCTGACATCTTGATTAAAGCATTGAGTTTTAAGGAATAAACGGTGTTTTTAAAATAAAGGTGTCAATATCAAGAAAGCCTTATGTACACACGTCATGACATGTCATTTGTTTTTAAAGCAATGCATGCGTTATCAGTCTATTTTCGATCTATGAGTTTGACTGTCCCTCTGTATCTTTGTCCCTCTTTAAAGAGTCAACAATCTAATACAACACAAAATAATAACTGTGAGCACAGTTCGTCAAAAACAATTAGTAACTATGGGATTAAATGGGTCTAAGATCTGACACCAACACCCTTATTGCAACTTAAGTTTACACGGATCTAGTTCAACACAACCGTTGAAGGCCTTCCACATTTAGGAATTCTATGACTCGTACTCGCTGATATACAACATGTTCCGTTATGTTTCACTTCAATATTTTATATTTCCTCTACAGAAAATAGTTAAAAGTTATTAAAATTTGATAATCTTTTTCAAAATATTGTTTGTAAACTTCTTTATAAAATAGAGAAAAAGGTGCTTACACATATTTTGATGCCGTACTTATGGTCATTATGCTTTCTGGTCTGTACGCCCATTAGTCCGTTCGTCTGCCCGTTCGTTCGTTCGTTCTTTTGTTCGTCGTATGTCCCGCTTCATGTTAAAGTGTTTTGTCGAGGTAGTTTTTTATGAAGTGAAATCAACTTGAAACTGTGTACACATGTTCCTTATGATATGATCTCTTCTTATTCTATGCCAAATTACAGTTGTTAACCAAATTTCACGGTCCACTGAACAGAGAAAATGATAGTGAGGATGGGCATCTTGTTACTGTGATGTTTTGAAACAAGCTCTTAATTATTAAGAAGTAAATTTTTCGTTTACAACTCTATAAACATAGTGCATAGTAAAAAAACTTGCATGCATACTTGGCCCCCTAGGTATGAGACAAAATAAAAATATTAATCTCGAAAGTGTTTGCTTACTTAAGATATATGTTCTATGGTAGAACGCAACTGCTGAGTGGACCAAATATATGTCCGCAAAATAATAAATGTTTTGAGAGAAGTTTCAAAATGAAAGTTAAAATAAGCATATATTTATGTTGTTTTTTTACGTTTATGATAAAGAAGATTTAAAAAAACTATATAGGGAAAATTAGCATCGAAAAGATACCAAACTACGAAGAAAATCCAAAACGGAAATTCCCTAATTAAATAACAAAACCAAAAGCGCAAACACATCAAAAGAATGAATAACAACTGTTATATTCCTGATTTGGTACATACATTTTCTTATGTAGAATATGATGGATAAAACCTGGTTTTATAGCTCAACCTCTCACCAGTAATAAATTCTACTAGATAAATGACAGAATAACTGTTCTTGTTTTATCAAGTGTTCCAAGTTGGTTAAATGCTATAAAAAGTTTTTTTTTTATTAAACACATATTCTTTTAGATTGGTAACAAGCTCTATACATTGGAGTACAGGATATAGTTTTTTTTAATTGATGACACCAATACGGAAAAAACCCAACAAAAATGCCAATCTATTCTTGGTGTTCATTATCAAAACCAATTTCAAGATATTGAATCTAAAACAAATGTCAAACTCCATTGCATCTGAAGAACAAGACCTCAACTCTCCCAAACATGTGTCGTGTACCGCAACGTTAATTTTGACGAAAAGTTTGTCAAATACTTCTTCCAAACTGTGCAAAAGAAAGGCAATATTTTTCAGAACTATATTTTAACCCACAAGTTTAAGTCGACGACGCCTTTACCAAACATAAAACGTTTTGACATAAAACATTGAACAAAACACAACAGAGAAGACCTATGACTAAGCAAAGGAAAGACTTATGACCATTTGACAGATAATCCCACTAAAAATTATCTCGTAAGCTATCCCATTGAAGTATATAGTAGACTATTCTGTATTACAATTTTAAAAGTTGATAATTTGTTTTATTATTTTCCAGTAAATGCTCTTTTAGTGAAGAAGTATCTGTCTATCGAATATAAAGTCGATGGTTCCCTTTGAAAAGTCATTTATCTTTTCTGTTAATTTCTGGAATCTACAAAAGTTATTTCTATTGAGTCTAATTTCAGGATATTAGTTGCTACAGGCAAAGCATAAAGGTTCTAAAAAAAACATTGACAATTTAATTCTTATCGATTTAACTGCTAAAGGAAATAACCTGTCCATCAAAATAGTATTTTCACGACTGCTAGATTGAAATGTTACTCTCTAATGACACAATTCTAATTAACAAAATCAACTATTATCCCAATACTAAGTATAACATATGTCTCTTAAACTTGTTATTAGTTATTACTTGGAGACAATAACTGACAACTCAATGACAAACATATTCGTTGTAGGTGTAATTACATTCGAGTAGGTATTGAATTTAAAACAGAACATGACACCTCTGGGAACATGCGTTACAAATCGTATAGGGTGATAGGACATAGCGAAAAATTCTTAATTAGTTATTAACCTTAAGCTTAGATGCAAGATGGATTTTGCGTATCAACAACATATTTGGAGACAGTTGGTCCACAACTGAATCTTATTTTATTGTTGGAACTCCGTAATCCATAATTACATTTACATGTGTCAGTGTTACATAATAAATTTAGTACCGAAAACAGTTTAGTGCTGATGCGTATATTCATTACTGTATATAAAATATATATTGCAATTTATTTTGGCTCAGTATCCATATTCAAAGTGTTTGTTTAAGTACTATTACATTTTGTCTCCGAACAACTTCAGCACTTATCTTCAGTGATAAAACAAGTCAGTATTGAGTGTTGGATTTACTCCACATACATTTAAATTATCAAGGATATGAGAACCACGAAAAACAAAGTCGAAAACAACTTAATCATAAAACACTACAGTGTCTATTTTCTACTCCTACACTTAATTAATTCCATGACTTTACTCTTCTCCAAATAAGCAGTGTTTCAGTATCAACAGGATTCATTCGTTTGATTGATTAGTGTTGGTCTCCAGATTTCCATAAAGATGCAGACTTTTGTGGACATTTTTTATATATTGGTCTTTTGATTCCAATGCATGCCAGTTTCATGTCGATATAAAATATACTTTGCTGCTTTTAACTTATAATTTTTCATTGTATTAGACAATACACATGATACACTTGCATACAAGAAAATTAAGGTTGTCACTGATGCACAGCTGACCGTTAACGCGTTTACATGTACCATTTGGGTCCTTTTAAACTCTTTCTCGTTGTATGCCTTTGCTTTTTCAAACATGTAGTCCGAACTTAATTTTGATTATAATTCTCCTTCTCTCTCTAATGAAGTGAAGCGTATGACGATTGTCCAACGTTATATTTTGATTTTTTATGCGGTGCACGGATAACCATATCCTTAAATTATTCTACTTCTTTGATAGGATAAAAATGATGAACAATTGATGAGGTTACTATCTACGTATTCTCATCGCTGAATTACTGAATATATAAACATTTCAATTTTAATATTTTATATTATAACCCCCTTCTCAAAAGAGGTTAGCATATTTTACTGTTATAATCAAAACTAATTACGGTATTCTTTAAAAAATTTGAAAATGTTGTTAAAGCTTTTTTTTTTATATCATCATCTGAATGGTATACATTTGGATATGTACGCATCAATTTTAGCTTGTTAATCTCGGATGAACCTTTCAAATAAAAAGCAAGAAACAGTCTTGTAATGCACCTAAATTGGTCCCTTAAATCATGTGTACTTTCTCAATCTAAACAAATAGATATCCGTGATTAGACGACATTTATTACAATGTCATCATCCCCTCGTAAAGTAGACTGAAAGAAAACATTTTGAGGTTAAAATAGTCTTCCACTGTCTGCACTCGACTTCAAGCATGGATGACACGGAGTCTACACACGTAACCCTTGTCTAGAGGTTATGACATCAGACTATTGAATCATACAACGAATTATGTAAGAATTGCCAGACTGTATCATTTTTTTTAATATCATTTAGATAATCACTTACTATAAGAGTCAAGGTCACAAATAATATATTGATTAGACTTTTGAATCTTGAATACAATGCTGAGTGTATCTTATTTGATTTGATTTCGATTATCATGCAATATAAGAGTCAAGGTTTGTCACATTTATCAAGAGACTATTGAATCTTGAATGCAATTCTGTAAGAATTGGCAGACTGTATCTTATTTGATTTCATTTCGATAATCATGTAATACCGTATAGCCGGATATCTTCACGTGAGTAAAATGTCGCAATTGTCATTGAATAAGGTATACGAACTATTTTGGCGGTTACTTTTTTTGTGGATATTCAAAACTTTTATCAATACCTTTGCATGTGCCGTTTATAATTGGTGGAATTTATTTTGGCGATTTTGTTCTATTTGCGAAAATAAGCGAAAATTTGCAGCCCACTATACGGTATAAGAGTCAGGGATTATCACACATATTCTATTGATTAGGCATTATATATGACAATCCAATTTACTGCACCTGATGCACATTTCAACATTTATAGCCCTTCAACGATGCTGATTGATGTAAATTACGTCGAAATATCTGTACGTTAATCATATAAACGTATTTGACACAACTGTTTGGAATATTGGATCATCAATGCTTTCAACTTTGTACTTGATTGGCTTTATACATATGTTGATATGAGCGCCACTAATGAGTCTATTTTAGACAAAACGCGCGTCTAGCGTACTAAGTTTTAATACTTATACATTTGATATCTAATTAAATATAATACATTGTACATATGATTCCTACCTTTATTTAATAATTTGATTAATGAACAACATTTCGCGGCACCCTCAAGTAACTTTAATATTAGGCCTACCGAATCAGTTATAGTCAAGATATAATTAAGTGATCACGTATATTCATCAAATCTCTTTTTCACTATTTAAACCCATCGTATTGGTCATCAAAATACAATTGATAACATTGATTTTAAATGTGTGTTTTATTTGTGGTACAGCCGCAGAGCATGTTGTATATCATTTTGTTAACTTTTAAACTTACATGTCAAAAATAAACTGACACCGCCATGGCAAATCAAGAAGACATAAATACTTTACAAATAAAAGTTCACAAAACATAACATAGAAAATTAAATACTTACCAACATAAATAAAGGTAACAGTAGTATATCGCTGTTCAAAATTCATAAATCGACAGGGAAATACAAATCCGGGTTACAAACTAAAACTGAGGTAAACGTGTCAAATAAAAGAACTACGACACCATCAAAATATGGGAGTACTTTCTGGTACTCCAAAAGGGTAAGCGAACCCTTCTCCTCATGTGACTTCTGTCTTATTGCACATGTGAGTACAAACCAGTTAATATTTCTAATTCGGCAATAGGGAAATCATAATTAGGAGGCTAATCATCTTGTTTTTCATAATTTTATTGTCAATTTCAAAATGTAAGTCGAGATACATGTATGAAGCAGAGGTGTTTTATTTGTACAAAGACTGATTTGTCCCCCTTCAGCCAAAAAATATGTGATCCTACGTTGGTCATTTTTTAAGGAGCAAGGCATTACCAGCTCTTTCAATTTGTCGTTAGTTTGCAATTGGGAATACTTATGCAAAGAGTAAAACAGTCAAATGTATCGATACTATTGCATGATGAAATGATAAAAGTCTCAGATTGATAATTATGCTGGGGTTTGGGGGGGGGGGGCAACTCCGTTAATCGAATAGTTCAATATTTAAATGTAAAATAGTAGTGTGTGACACAAAAATTCAAATACCAATGCTTTGCAAACCTATTGTACGCCAAATTGAATACTATTATAACTCTATTGCTCACACATTAATATTTGTTTCTTTTCTTTTATCAAGGACTTGTTGGTTAAGAAAGGACTTAATCTTCAGTTAATACTTAGGTTAATAAAAGAAGTGCCACTTCTTAACCCACAGTTTCTCGTAAAAAAAAAGTTACCCATTTAATATCATGGTTAATGTGATAAAAATTGTTTTATAATTAGGCTTAATGTTAAATTATAATGGATATAACAAATGCTATTGTAGACGAAACGCGCGTCTGACGTACTAAATTATGATCCTGGTACCTTTGATAATATTAAAACAAAATTATCTCGCATTCTATCTAATTACTTTGTTTTGATTCTGTGATAATTTATACCCTTAAAACATGTACTCCCACATATTACAATTTTCGTCTTATTTTCATTTGATTTTTCTTATTTGTTTATCTGTTATAGGCTCCTTGACTAAGAATTAAAGTCAACATAAATGCAGATCCAATGGATTATGCTTTTAACGATTGAACATATTGCAAAGCATTTATACTATTACAATTTGGAACATTCATAATAAAATATGCAAGAAAAGACCTATTTTTGTGTAATTGTTTGCACATGATTTTCATAAACAGGGTTTTAACCTTTCGTGTGCAATTTACATGTACCTATTAAGCAAACTGAACATTGTTTATCGACTTATATATATTTTATTTTGAACATCATTAAACTATTGTCAACATTAATGTACTCCTTCATCCACTTTTCTTTCTTGATTTTAACTCTTATTTGTCTTCCTGTTATATTCTGCTGACAGTTGTTTTTTTACACGGCACAATATAAAAAAAATTGCCACAAAACCAGGTTCAACCCACCATTTTTTCCTTCAAAAATGCCCTGTACCAAGTCAGGAATATGGCCATTGTTATATTATAGTTCGTTTCTGTGTGTATTATATTATAACGTTGTGTCGTTTGTTTTCTCTTATTTTTTAGTATAAATTCACATTGCGATAAGACGTGTCACGGTACTTGTCTATCCGAAATTCATGTATTTGGTTTTGATGTTATAAAAATGTTGTATTTGTTATTCCCGTGGGATGTTGTCCATGTGTGTTATATTTGAGTGTTATGCGGTTGTTCTACTCTTATATTTGATGCGTTTCCCTCGGTTTTAGTTTGTTACCCCGATTTTGATTTTTGTCCAAGGATTTATGAGTTTTGAACAGCGGTATACTACTGTTGACTTTATTTATTGATAGTACAATCCTGTAATGTTGCTAAATTTATGTTTTAGCGCACTTCTAATAATATAAATCTCACTTCAATAATGGGCTTTAGCGAAAATGTATCAGTTACTATATTACATAATCGTGCTAAAATCACTTTTATATGTGATGATAAAAGCGACAGAACATTTTGAGGCTGATACGATGCTGTTATATAACATAGAGTAGTCATATACGCCATGATTCTAATTAAAAACAACCTACGCCGTACTTCAAGCCTACATGAAACTCATGAATGACTATCGAATCATCACAGTTTGAAAGCTTAATCGTATCATGCTACAATTCTACCAACAAAATATCGATGTGATTATATTGTTAAAAACTGCATTTATGTCAGTTTTGTTTTGGTTACTGTTACCATTTGATAGATTCATTTCCGTGAACGTGTCATATTAGGGAGATTTTGTGACAAAACATACTGTCGTTTAATGAAAATATAACAATATTAAGAGAATAGTTTAAATGAACCATTTGAATAATTAGCACCAAAAAACCCGCTAGTCCATCTCGTCTGATTAAAACAGCAACTTCTTTATTTTGAAATTTGGTTTCGAGGTATTGAAATTATCCTGCTTTACATATAGTATAGTTACATTTTTCATTCTGAATGCCTTTTATTTCAATCCGCAAGTGTACTATTAACAACCACACGATATAAGTATTACACAAAAATAATTAAAGACAATGTAAGATCGAAAATTCATTTTTACAAAATGCATATAAAAAAAAGATTTCGTTTACAAAATACTTGACGTATACATAATGTTACCTTATAATACCATAACTTATTTAATTAAATTTTAATCAAATCAATCAAATCAATCTAAAAAAAAGTCTTGCAACAGCATTTGTTGATTGTTTTTGTTACCAAGAAAGCTATGTAGATGGATACAAAGGGAAATAAATACAGAATTACAGACATATCGTTTGTCAATATAAATATCCGAACCTAATCACTAAACATTGATAAAGTGTCTTGTAGGGAATATGCAAGTAAGAAAAAATAATAGGAAATAGAAATATTTAGCGTGGACATCAAGTTCTAAGTTTGTTGCTTAATATGATACATATACATTTAGAACTTTTAGTTCTACGTTTGATAAAAATATGAATCATAATTTTCTATATGCGTTAATACAATTATTACCCTATCTCAATAAAAGGTTTATTTCGTATTTTGTTCCTTTCGATCACTTGTCTTTCAAATTTAGCTGGCTTTAATGCAAACTTAAGAAAAAGGTTTTTAGAGAAGATAATCGAGATTTAAAACATTGAAAGTCTTTTAAAAAGCTGTATTTGGCAAAACGTTTAGGAATATTTGGTCTTCAATGCTCTTCAACTGCGTATATTATTTGGCCTTTTTTAACATTTTATGATTCGAGCGTCCCTGATGAGTCTTTTGTAGACGAAACGCACGTCTGGCGTAAGGGTAAAATTTTAGTTCTGGTATCTATGATAAGTTTTAATTTATCACAAACAAACGGAAAAAAAGACAAAACACACATTAAGCTGCTGTATTGCAAATATGTTAGGGATGACTTTGAACGTCTAAGAAACAATGTGTATTAGATAATAGAATTACAATAAATTTGGTCGCATATAATGTAAATAAAATAGTAAATAGTATTTCAATTACTTATATGCTCATGATATGAAAATAATAGTACCATTATACTCTTGATTATATCCAATAGACGTAAACAGTATATATAAAAAAGATGATGTGGTATAATTGCTAATGAGACATATCTCTAGCAATTAACACATAAATTAACATTGAGCAAAGCCCATACCGCATAGTCAGCTATAAAAAGACCTGAAAGACAAATGTAAATCAATTCAAAAGAGAAAACTTACAGGCTAATTTATGTACAAAAAAAAAAGATCGAAAAACAAATATGTAACGCATCAACAAATAACAAGAAGAGGATACACTCTATAGATATTAATGGACATTATTGCTAACCAGGCAAAGTAAACATGAAGACGTTAAATATGATGCCATATGTTCGGAAAGTGCCAAGATATTTACATAGTATGTACCCTGCAATAAATCGTTGACGGGTCCGTAGCAAGGTGCCCCATTTTTTAATCGTTCAGTTTATTTTCAACTTACCTTTGAGTTTTCAAGCATCGAAATTATACCTGAATATTGACCATCACAGTTGTTGATCTTTGCCAAAAAAATTATACCGTCCGTAAATTTGCATTATATGTGTTTGTCTCAATAATGCATGAAATATTTGCGAATGGTCATCATGCAAACGTTTAATTACTACAATATTTTTATGTTATTTTTTTTTTATTGTTTATTGTTATAAATTAAGTACTGTTCACTTATCTAATGTGTCGTCAATACTGATCAAATTTGGTATGATAATAAGTGATGTCTGTTAAGATACTCAAAATATATGAAATCTGTATATCCTAAAAGACTATGTCGTCTCTTTTGATTTATAATCGACGTTCAAAACAAAAAGAAAAAGAAAAACCCGTGGCGATATAATGACCACAGATAAGATGTAAAGCACAATGATCACAGCAATCATGTTTTATCATTACAAGAACGTAAGATAGAAAGCATGTCAAGGATTCACATTTTATGTGAGATCAACTTCGCAGTTATAATACATTCAGTGATTTACAGAGAGAGATAGCGTGATTGTAAACTTAGAGCATTAGACAGCACATTATGTATATGTTCTACATAGATTATGACTAGTCTTAATGGAGAGATCAGACATGTCGACGTTAGTCTTAATATTTGATTGACAATAAACAAAACGTGATAAATATTTATTTGACTTTATGTTCAGAGGATGTGACCGATATAAAAACCAATGATCAACAATTAAAAAATGCTAACTGGGTTATTCCATTATGAAATATAAAAAAAAAAAAGAAATGTGCCAACCTTAAAAATAAGTGTAACATTTACATGAATCAGCCTCTATATCATGTTCTTATCTACAACTTTCTTTGGTTTGTATATGTTGGTGTACATTCTACTTGGGTTTAGCCTATTATTTGTACTATAAATGAAAGACTGTATCTATTACTACGCTCGAACTAACAACTAATTAATTTTTTGTTAATTTTGTTTTGTGTTACTTCGACATTTTTTTTCATAAAAAAGAAAGGAAGACATTCTCAAAATATTGATATGCAGAGTTAGATAGTTTTTTGTTTGTATAAGATATTGAATTTCTGATTGATTCTTTAATGTGAAAGCACAACATTACTAATTCAAAAGTGATGCACGAACAAACAAGAAAGAATATTCTTAATCAATATGAAAATATTGATAGAGAGAGAGAGAGAGAGAGAGAGAGAGAGAGAGAGAGAGAGAGAGAGAAAATTTATTGTTTTTGCATTTATAGCTGGTTTGTTGTGTATTGACAGGTTTACGATTATAGTTTTTTTACCCAAAAATACTATTGTAGGCACAGATATATATTCACCAGTAGCTTCCTTTAGACAGTAAAATCCCTTCTAAATAAGTACGCTCGTTCATTTGTGCATGTTGTTTCAACGTGGATATATGGCCAGCAAGAAAGTTTTATGACAATAGCTATGCAAAAATTATCTAATCACATGCAATATATAAAAAAATATAACTTACATAAAAATATCGCTAACCATATGAGGGCAATCAAGTCATCCATCGTACTTCAAAAATTTGTGAGGTTTGAAAAAATATGAAATCTTATCTGAACATTTTGAAGTAGGAGAAGATAATAAAAGAACAATACAAAATCATAACTTAAAAAAAAACCACGAACATACCATGGCTACGTATACCAAAAAGACGAAAATGCAACCAACAGTGTACACAACTTAATTTAGGAATCTTTGAACGTAGAGGCGCAAGCTCAACAAACATCCATGGTGATTATAATAAAAAGAAGATGTGGTATAACTTTCAATGAGACAACTCTCTCTTCATTAAAGCCAAGTAAATTAATTTGTAGTCATATGCAACAATACGACCGTAAACAATGAAAAAAACCCCATACCACATAGTCAGATATAAAAGATGATACATGATGCATATCTAATGTTTCAAATTTAGATTCTTAATCAAGTCATAATGGTTGCATTAAAGTCGGCCTTAAGTATGACAGTACATTCACTAATCATCTGTCAAAATTGCTTCATTTTCAGAAGAAGCCACCAAGAAAAAACAAAAAGCCAGTAATTATGGCCTTGCAAAAAAAATGAAAGCCAATATGAATGCAGATCCAATGTATTATTCTAAAGGATTGACTATAATGCATATCAATTATGTCATTTCAAATTATATTAAGTAACATTTATTACAAACCATGCAATAAAAAGACAAATGTTCGTGTAATGGTTTACACATCATTTGAAAAAAACGAAGATATTTTTACCACCAAGGAATGCTATTTTCTTGTATCAGTTTACGTTATCCATAGAAATTGATCAATCTTATTTTTTAACATTAAAAATCTATTGTCATTTAATGTAAAAAAAAAGCTTAAAGATTAAACAAGGCTTAAAAAACAAACAAAAAAAACCCACGTGAAACAAATTTTATGCATTTGAACCTAACTGTCCTTGTTTCAATCTTAACAATTTGCATACATATAATACTGATAACATTTAAATAAAAAACAAATTAAAAAAAATTGAATATGATAAACTAACGCACAATTTTTTTTTATTTGATTCTGTTTTCAATGTAAAGTTGTGTTAATTACATAACTCCCTAACCGCACGATCACAGGGAAACATTGTTATCAACCTATGAAATTATCAGCGGAAATAATTAAAGACTTTTGAATCTCAAATAGCAGATGATTTCATTTGATTACATCCGTTAATTATCTAAACGGCAGTAAGTTCCTTTTAGCCGTTTCAGACTTCCTTTTTCTGACGCATTTTATTCTTCTTTTATGAGTTTGACATTTATGTGTATGTAAGTGACACTAATTTATGAAATGCTTGCGTCATTTTCAGATCTCCTGTATACATATTTGTTTTTTTCAATTTTGAAAAAAAAGTGTATTTTTTTTTAGGTTCATGTACAAGTGTAAATAGTTGCTACAGATATTTATATACTGGTTTTTTCATTGCCGAGTGAAGGACATACTAATTAAAATAATGTGTTTCTTCTGGTTGTATCGTCTGTACTTTTAATTTAAATATGCCTACAATAAAACGTCATTACCATTTATAATGATGGTTATATGAATACAGAAATTTAATAAAGAGAATCGAATCTGGATTCTCTTTAAAAGGATTGATCCACTAAGAACAATACATGTTTTCCATAAATCCATGTTTTTAAAAATTGAGCAAGCTGTTCAAATTCACAAACACATATCTATTAAACGTATCAAAAATTTCTTCATGTGTTTTAGGAAAACTATAATTGACTTTCACATGAGGAACTTAATGTAATATTCTTATCATATATAACAAACATGTCTAAATTCTAGCAAACTCTATTAAATTAATTGATATTTTACACATGAACTATGCCTACAATTGAATAAGTTAATACCACTCTTGGTTTGGGAAAATCTAAAATACCTTAAATCGTCAGACAAATTTAGAATCTAAATTTCTTTTAGTTCACCCTATGTAATCGATAGTCTTGTATGGATTAGTTCTGCGTCGAGGTTGTAAACATATTTATTCAAAAAAAGTGTTAAACATTGTATATGTCGTGTAAAAACAACAAACAAGATGGTAAAACATTGCTTATCTACTTATTTTCCCATTTTTTGGAAGCTAATCAAACAAATGAAACAGACCGAATGACCTTCCATTATATACAATGTGTCGCCTTGGGTGAGCCATATAGATGAGCAATCCCATTATGGAATTACAGAAAAAGGATTATTAAACTGGAATAGCCAAACGAATCAATAAATATAAAGCAAATATCATGTGACAATGATATACACGACAACATTTAAGTAAAAATGTTAATATTTAATGTTGTCTTTTGTTGTTGTTGTTATTTGTATTGCAGATGATACAAGTTATTCTGCTCATTCCATATCGTTAGGAGTGCATTACTATTTCCTTTTGGTCATCTATATTGTAAATATTTGATTCGCAAAGGAGAACTAGCTTTTGCGAAAGGAGAATATACTCATATGTATTTTTTATTTTGATTTGCGATATGTTTGCAATTTGTTTTCTACGTTTCACAGACGAGGCAATATGTAATTGCTGTTTACCTTCACAAAATAACGCCATATCATTAAAGGGTGAATTTCAATTTCCTTTCTATTGCGTATATTTATATACATGTAGTAAGTTTTAATGTTCATAGTTTTTAAAAAGGGTGTCATTTCGTCTCTAGTGGTAACATGTGTCATTGGAAGTTATGTAAATAAAGTCAACAGTAGTATACCGCTGTTTAAAACTTATAAATCCATCGACAAAAACCAAAATCGGGGTAACAAACTAAAATCGAGGAAAACCGCATTAAATATAAGAGGAGAACAACGACACAACACTGAAATGTAACACACACAGAAACGGACCAAGCATCAGACAAAATCCCACGAGAATAATAGATAAAACATCAAAACCAAATACAAGAATTTGGGATAGACAAGTACCGTGACACGTCTTACCACAATGTAAATGTACACTCAAAAATAAGAGAAAACAAACGACGCAACGTTAAAATGTAACACACACAGAAACGAAGAATGGCCATATTCCTGACTTGGTACAGGACATTTTTAAAGGAAAAAATGGTGGGTTGAATCTGGTTTTGTGGCCTGCCAAACCTCTAACTTTAATAGCAATGTTAAATATAACATTGCAATGACAACATAATATCACAGGTCTACAGTGCAAATAAATAGGAGAACGTATTAGACGAATAAACCAAAGATTAAAAGATAACAAAAACATCAGGTTTAAATTTCAATACGTCAAAAACGCGCATCGTCCGCACAAGACTCATCAGTGACGCCCAGAAAGTGAAAAAGAGTACAAAGTTGTACAGCACTGAAGATCAAAAGTTGAAAAAGGTTGTGTCAAATACGGCTATGTTTGTATGCTTGGGATATGAACATCCTTATTATTTAGAACAATTAATGCTATAGCAAACAGTAAATTTTATCAAATGAATATAAAAGATATACATAATGAAACTGAAGTATTAACTAATTACAGAAAACAAAACCCTAATACATAATGCAAAGACCAACACAGAATAGACACACCCGACTCAGTCCAAGCCTCAACGCAATAAATTATAAAAATGACGTGACATACGAAGTGGTGAAAAGGCACAAACATTACGCCACATTTGAATTTATGAAATTTCTGAAACAGCACAAAAATGAAGATATATATAAAGAACTATATCTTAAAAGTAAGATAGAATTAGGATTGATTTATGATTATAATAGAACTAAATACTGATATTACATTTAAACACAATTCGTATTGCAATACTTGTTAAAAGCAATTACTTATACTATATAATATATATATATAAAAGTCTATAAAAAGGACCAACCAGCAAATTTACTATGTACCGGATCGTCTAGAATAGGCGATACTATGCAGATAAGGAAAAAATTAGATCAGTCTAAAGATTTGCACAACGGTACTGATATAAGGTGTTATTTAACGAAAATGTTGTTATAAAATCGTGTTGACAAATATTTCGGCTCAACAAATGGCCTTCTTCTTGTGTCACAAGTTTTAACAAGTGTTAAAACTTGTGACACAAGAAGAAGGCCATTTGTTGAGCCGAAATATTTGTCAACACGATTTTATAATTGGAGTGTAATACAATTTCTACATGTAGATAAATCTCAGTAAAAATTGCTGATGGGTCGGAAAGGTAGCCTTTTGTTATTCAAAATCTTCTCGTTTTTAATAACAATCAGTCCTATACTTTACAGTCGTAGGAAAACATTTTTTTAAACTACTTTTGTCTTTTGGATCTAGTACTACTTGTACCATTTTGTTTTTGTTTTAAAAATATGAAGGAACTATTTCAATATAGAACTTTAGTAAACCTCAATATTTCAATAAAGTATTTAAATGCTCGTAGCTCAGAGGTTCTAGTTTGTGATATTTGTTTAAATCGTAAATTGTTTTGCCAAAAAATATGCTGTGAGTTTTTTGTAAATGAACTGTTTGATAATTTTATTATAGGATATTTTGTAGCTTTCAAATCTATATGGGTTTTTATGTTGTTTAAGGATTCATATTGTCAACAAAACAAATTGTATTACTCTATGTAACTAACAGAGGTAACAGAATTGTTAACGAATAGAACAAGAAAGTACTTTATATTCACTAGATAGAGTATGATAACATATTGAAGATATCAGACAGGTCAACAACATTAGCGTTATCATTCGATGCAGATAAACAAAATTAATGTTGATAACTATTTTTTTATATTGAAGTTATCACAACGATAGCCATGTAATTGTCAGTTGATCAAGCACAGCAAGAAAATGCAAATGGACTTTTTTGTGTTTGTATAATTATGCAAGGGCAAATACAAGAAAAATATTTTTCATACCATGTTAAGTTCGGTTATTTTTTTATGTTTGATATTTTATCTTCTACCAGCGATGTATGCTATACTTTTTAGGGTTGATACATTTCTTAGATCTAATTAATTGATTGTCAATCGGGAATGATAAAAATAAATTGTGAAACATACATCATAAGAACGTTTAACATATACAATTGAAACAAGGATTGTCAGTGAATTGTTTTTGTTTTTTGTTGTGTCCTGTCATTTTATCATTAAGTTATATATTCATTTATCTATTTTTTTCGCGACCAACTTTCTTATAAGACCACTATAAATGATAATGAGGGCTCATCTAACGAAAACAAAATATTTTAATTGGTCTATTGATAATTCTACAAAAGTCGGTCTCCTCATAGTTTCTTACCCAAATTAAACCTATACATGCAACAGTAGTATTCAATTATTGTAATAAGTCAAATCGATTGACAGAAAATAAATTCATGATACAAACTATATCCTACGGAAAAGCACATCAACAAAAAAATCAAAACAACGACCATTTGTAAGAACAACGGTTGGTTGAATTTGGTTGAATGGGTAGCCAAACCCGGCACTAAGCATCCCACCATGTATCTGAATAATCACAAGAAGTAAAAGTCAGCCACAAAATTGGTATCAACCAATGGATACTCTGCTTCACTACGACAATACCATTGTTAATTTAGAGTAACAAAAATTAAAATCACAAAATTACTTAACTCCGACGAAAATGTAGTAGGTAATTTTCGGAATCTTTCCAAAGCACAATACAAAAAGGAAAGATCAGACATGTCAACAATAGCCGTTGTATCTTATTGATGTTATTAGAATTATATTGTAAAGCTACAAAACACCAAACGAGTTTTAAATGATAATCTGTGCGATCATTTATGTTTCTGTATGTTCCAGTCATGCTCATTGTTCAAAATGCCAAAATGTAACCAATTTATAGAATTACTAGAAATATTGCACTTATATTCTTTTTGAGTAATATAGCTGTCCTTTGGAACATACTTAAACTGATCAATTCTGACCTGAGGTAGACACAATCGCAACTAGAAATGCAGATGCAATTTATCAATTTTGTACTAACGACTGCATATAACACAATGTGTCTTTTTGAATTCCATTAAGAGCCGGTTCGTACATAAATATCGTAAATAGACCAACTTTTGATTAATGATATCTCAGAAAAAAGTTTTACTACCGGAGGATGCAATGCTGCCAGCAGTAAAAGTTAGGTCTACTTAGCGTTATCCATCAATGTTTGTCTATTTTATTTCAAACATTTGCAAATTATGAAGAAACTGGAAAAAATTCCACATCTTCTTATAATTATATAAATTGTTTACCTTCTACTGATTTCTCACGTTTATGCGGCTACTTTATTTTTAAAATCTAAGGTGTCTTCGAAGTTAAACATTTGTAATTTAAATATAACAAAAAGGTATAACGATAACTAAGTGGTTCTGCTGCAAGTTCCTGATTGAATCCGCTTATTATGAGACCACGACTTAGCCACATAAACGTTGAAAACATATATATATATATATATATATATAAGAAAAAGTTACGCAAAGTCCGTATGCTGGTAACATATAAGAAAATTATTAAAAGATAATAACGGTTTCAATGCATCACTTTTTTACTAGTACTTTCACTGCTTCCGCAGATCTTCAGGTAATGTGACTTGTATATAAATAAAACAATTGATTGACGTTAACAATAGTATGACGTTAACAAATACAAGGGAGGCTACTTATGTCATAATGTCATTTTAAGATTTTAAAATGTTATGTTAAAATTAGAATATCATTTATCATTTAATCCCGGGTTGAGAATGTTTATGAATAATTCTTCCTTCTTCCTCCGGAGAAAATCATTTTGACGATTGACCATATACAATGGAAATATTTTAAATCGTCCATTAGAACAACGATGGAAATGGTCGTTTGCCCTGATGAGTGTTAAATCTTCATGGTTGGTTTGCTGTCTATGTAAAGTCATTCTAGTCCGCAGTTCATTTTTTGTCTCTCCAACATAGAATTCCTCACAATTTGAACATATGAGAGAATAGATGACGTTTGAACTTTTACAAGACATATTTTGCTTAACAGTAAAATGCTTTCCATTTTTGAAATAAATTGAACTTTCTTCTATTAAATTTGGACAAGTCATACATCGTTTATCGGTACATTTTTTTACAATTGGCACAGTTTCATTGAAGTCAAATTTCGAAGATGTTAAATATCGTTTCAGACTTTTTGACTGTCTTTTGCTGTTGATAATCTTCTTTTTCTGTAAAACGTTGTCCATTCTTTTACTTTTGTGTAAATTTGTTTCAATTTGTCGCATGAAACTAAATATGTCATAATCTCGCGGATTATAAGTTGTGACAAACGGAATAATTTTGTTTAAATTGTTGGATGATTCCTCGGTAGTTTCGGATCGCCGTGATTCTGTAGTAATTGGTCCTTTTGTCAGTGCCTTTTGAATTCCGTAATTTATTACTTGTTCTGGGTAGTGTTGCTTCTTTAAATACGCTTTTAATTCTTCCAGTCTTTTATTGCGTAATATGTCTGTACTTGTAATAGTGATTATTCTAGACGCTAGATTAAAAGGTATATTTAATTTTACATGTTTTGGATGATTTGAGTAAAAATTTAAATACATATGTGTATCAGTGTCTTTTGAGAAGATATCTGTGACAATTTCATTGTCTTCCGTTATAATAACCAAATGTAAGTGATGCATTGAAACCGTTATTATCTTTTAATAATTTTCTTATATATATATATATATATATATATCGTCGGATGAAACAATCAGCGGAAATACAAAAAGTCATATGATCGTCCAATAACATTTGCCTACGTCCATCGACAAATTTAACGTACATCAGCATTGAAGACTAATGAAAATTTCCCTTTTCTAATGCATTTCACTTTTTTGACAATAAACAATATGCGTTTTATTAGTCATGATCATTGTGAATAGCTTACTTTATATTTAAGAATTCAGAATAGGTATATAACGATGTACTCTTATTGGAAATTAAAGAATAATCTTACTCATTTTAATGTACATGTATAAACTAAATTTGATCTCGCTTTTGAAATTATGAGTTGCCGAATCAGAATATAAGTTGAAATACAAAACGACAAATGATTATTAAAACATAAATGTTGTTTGATCTGTGGTATTATCTTGCATAACCATGTTTTAGTCTTAGATATAGGAAGATGTGGTGTGAGTGCCAATGAGACAACTCTCCATCCAAATAACAATTAAAAAACAAAGTAAACCATTATAGGTCAATGTACGGCCTTCAACACGGAGCCTTGGCTCACAACGAACAACAAGCTATAAAGGGTCCCACAATTACTAGTGTACAACCATTCAAACCGGAAATCATCGGTCTAATCTATATAAAAAACAAAAAATGAGAAACACGTATACATATTTAGTCTTATAGTCTGTTTATTTTGTACTAATGCGTTTGAAATGTCATTTGATGCCTTTCGCCTCTCCTCTGCTTATTTCCAGAAAACCCGTATAATTGCATATGACTACATCTAAAGATGTTTTGCATTTTTTAGTTCTATAATGTTCTTGAACTTTTAATTCAATGGTGTCATTTTTTATCCATGTGTCAGTGATGAATCCTTCATAGATAGAACGCGCATTAGGCGTACAAAATGATAACTGGTATATCTTTGATAAAACCCATTTGAGTTAATGGTTTTCCCGATATCATCGAATTAATTTATTTATTTTAAAATATGGGCATCATGTATGGATGTCCATTTAAATTAGTTATAAAGACTCCATGAATATAAACATTATTAATATTTCTAGGACAGTTTATTCTCCAATTTCGAAAGCGATATACATCCACGTATTTTTCAAAACGAAGAACGCTGTTCGAATTCATCTGGCAACAAATGATATATTTATACAACACTTTTTACACAAAGAAAAGTACATTTGCAACCCATATGTAATAAATACATATAATACAAATTGTAATGTAAAAATCAATTTAAAACATGTGTAGTGAGAACATTATTATTAAAATATAGTTAGCTCACAAAAAAAATCCTTTAATTTTAGTTGACTTTTTAATAATTAAATTAGCTTGAAAGATGCCTACGAGAAAGAACATTACGAAAATTTGAAGTGACAATTTACTCAGATTGTTTATTCTTCACAAATAACATATTTTTCTTAAATGACAGAACAGGTGTTCTGTTGAGCCTTTTTTTTTTACTTTTACTAATTCTTTCACACTGTGTGGTTATACAAATTAACTTAACAGTGATCTACAACCAATTTGATATTTACTTCTGCTGACAGACTTTGCAAAGTATATGTACTTTATCTTAGATTTATAGGGTATTGTATGGTCTGTAGATAAGCATGCTAGACTTTTACACGCCATTCTTAGTCTAACACTATTGAATTTATTGTTATCTTTTTTTTGTGGATTAATATGCTCTCCGATAGTGCATTTAATAGTTTGTAAGTCAGCGTTAAATATCTTTCCACGTCATTCATTGCTATTCCTCGCTTGACACTTTTTAAAAGTATTGTTTTTTTATTAACGATTGATATGCACTTCGATATTGCATTCTTAATTTTTTTGTATGTAAGAATAACAGATATACACACAGCATTCTTTGTTTAACAATACATATATGTTTATCTTTATTTCTAGTGAATGATATGCTCCTAGACAGTTCGTATCTAGGTGTCATCTATATTATTTATTAAATCGACTTTGGTACCCTAACAGCAACATGCTTGTTAATTTAGGGTGTTTATTCCTGAACTAATACCGCCAGAAAAAATTAAATATATTTGTATGAAGCTTCAAGACCTTAAAACATGTTGAACGACAAATCGAGAATATAAGAGTTAGTAGGCTTGACGTTACATTATTCTTTTATAAGTTTGTTTTTGTTTTACATACATGTATATCTTTAAAAAGGGACGAAAGATACCAAAGGGACAGTCAAACTCATAAATCTAAAACAAACTGACAACGCCATGGCTAAAAATGAAAAAGACAAACAGAAAAACAATAGTACAAATGAAACAACATAGAAACCTAAAGAATAAACAAACACGAAACCCACCAAAAACTAGGGATGATATCAGGTGCTCCGGAAGGGTAAGCAGATCCTGCTCTACATGTGGCAGCCGTCGCGTTGCTTATGTGATTACAAATCCCGTAAATATTCTAATTCGGTAGGTCACATTCATGAAAAGGGTAGGGAATAGTAGTTACGACGTAAGGAACATATCCAATATCATTTGTGAAACGGTTATTCCATAACGGTCAACCAACTCGTGATGCTTCCATAAAATTTACGAAGGAAGGATTTCAACTTCACAATTTGACACTCTTGGTTTGATAGCATCCTGGTGAGCATCAACCCTTTATCAAGAAAATCATGATAGGAAATTCAAGCACGATAATATCGTATCAATTGGGAGATATATACCCCGTATGCAGGTGCTGCTGGAATGTTGCTACTTAGAAATGTAGAAATGGAAGGTTCACAATAAGAAAGCTGAAATCATCTCTTTTGTCGTAAAGTTTTGTTTTCAACCGACTCTCATTGTCAATTTCTAGATGTAAGTCAAGATATGAAGCCGACTTAACTGTATCTGTAGTATCCTTTATCTCTAGTTCGATGGGATAGATGCGTTCCACATACATGTAGTCACCACATTTGAATAGTCTAGTGAAAGAACATCATATATATAGCGGAAAGTAGATTTAATGGATATTGCTAACTTCTATCTTTCTTCCTAAGACGTTCCTGCATGAAGTCAGCCTCATAATAATAAAGAAACAAGTCGGCAAGTAGAGGGGCACAGTTTGTTCCCATTGGAATGTCGACAGTCTGTTGGAAAATACGTCCTCCGAACGTAACAAATATGTTGTCAATCAAGAAATCAAGCATCTTGATAATATCAGTTTCAGGGAATGTTTTGTTTGAATCAGAGTGATTCGTTACAAAGTAGAATTTATCCCTCCCTACGACAAGATAAATGTATCTACGTTGGCCATTCTTTTTTATTAAGCAAAGTAATACCAACTCTTTCAATTTGTCTTTTAGTATGGAATGTGGAATACTTGTGTAAAGGCAAATGTTTTAATACTGTTACAAGATGAAAGAGAGTTAGATTGTATGTACTCTAAAATATCTTTGGAATTTTTAAGTATCCACATCTGATTCACGCCACCTCTAGAATAGGCAGTTTGACAATAACTTTGAAGCCCGTCTTTTATTGCTGATAAAATAGATGTTAATAATTTAGAAAGAGGTTTCGTGGAGCACTTCGAAGACCCAGCAATACACCATTGTTTGTTTAAGATACTGATTCAGAACCCGATATTTTTTTTTTTAATTTTAAAACGACTATGGCTACTGAAAGAAAGTTTGATACTAGAATACAGCGATATATGAATAAAATCAAGCCGTAAACGATAGAAACAGAAATCCGCTTTTGTTTTTACATTATCATAAAATGAATGTAGGATACAGGGTTTACAGGAGCTCGATTATTTGTAATGCATTTTTCATAGGACCCCAGTGGTATTGACAATTTATTTCTTGAAGAATGAAGAAACTAGAAAAAAATGATAGCAGTTCCTGTGGCTTAAGATATCAGCCTTTTATTACAGCAAAATATTTGTATGCTCACACGACAAGAAAGGGCCATAAAAGGCAGTTGTTATGGAAGGTTCCTAATTCCTTAATAAATTGGAATGGCTTATTTTGAGTTGCTCCTAAGTTGATAAAAAAATATCTCTTCTACAAATTGTGAATTATGAATTTAATTTTCACTTATTTTCAAAACTAAATGAATAAGCTTTCATATAAAAAAAAATTCCACCCTGCATCATCCAATCTGAAACTTCAAATGCTTATTTGGGTACCATATTGGGGTAAAAACAAATTCAATGTAAACAAATATTTGCGCCCATGTCACCATTGATAGTATCGAAAGCATTGACATCATAAGTGAGGATAACGAGTCAGTGTGTTATACTATAAGTAACTTACGGATATACCATTATTAGCAACTTAGAGCACCCGGAAGTAAATTCTTTGAGCTAGATATTAAATAAATTAGGACAAGACGGAATTGACAGATCAAGTAGGTCACCATAAGCTTATGATTATAATGACTTAAAGAAAAGCTGATAACTATATCAATTAATTGAAATGAACAGGACGTGAACGATATAAATATTGCTGTTCAATTTATTAATCACAACAACAGAGCGAGGTTAATGGTTTGTTCCAGGGTGCATAGTCAACTTCTAGAGAAATTCTTATGTGAAAACAAAGTCTTACATTTCTTTAGCTGGAATAAAAATAAGAAGATGTGGTATAATTGTCAATGCGATAGTTCTCAACTAAAAACCAAATGATATTTTTGCGTACAGAAAAAAGTGTCTGAAATTAAAGGGCTCTAATAGATACAAATTCCAATCAAGGATTGTCAAAACGTTTTTTTTTGTAGCATTTTTGTTTCTTTTCATTTTATTATCAATTGATTCATTTATTTGTTTCATTTTTTTAGACAAACTAGATGACAATAATTATGATTAAGTGTCAGCACTGTACACAAATATGCGAATACATGTATTTAACTACACACCAAATTGAAAATTAACTACGCAACAATTATTGATGGATGCATTTAGTTTAGAAAAGGTGTTTCACAGGACCAGATCTGGACCAACGCCAAGCAATTACAACATTTTGATACAATATGAATAATTGCTTATATATTACGAGAAATTTGGAGAATAAACATTCAATATGTTTTTTAAACAATTTTTAGTTTCTCTGGATGATATCATTAAAACAAATACATAGATAAAAAGAACCAAACAAAAAAAAAAACAAGAGGAGCAAGACAAATACAGCATAAGTAAACTTATAAGTCAACTACAAACATGATGCATTGGTTTTTAATGACCTGACTATATTTGGTTTGACCATTATAGAAGACAGAAGCGAATATGTATACAACACATACGTTATCTGTTATACATGTGATATGAGCCATTTCTCTTCAATAACGATTGTTTTCCAACATATTTGACAGTAACTACGGTAGACAGAGAGCCCCTGTTCATAACAAAAATAAGTTTAATAACTTCAAATAAATCATTATTACGACATTGAACAAGTAACCAATCAATTTGAATGAGGTGCACAAGTTTTTGAACACAGTAGTACAACCATTTGCTAATTTGTTTTGCTTTCAGTAAAATCTTTGTTAGGTCATCAACACCGTTGGTATCCCTCAATTGACCCGCAGCTGCACAACCACTAAATAACATTGTTATCTTAGAGTACAAATGATTACAAATATTCTTTTAAACAATTTATGACAAGAAAAATTAAAAGATCAGACGTGTCAACAATAGCCTTTTTTTCTTAATGTCGTAAACAGAATTGTGCTCTGAAGCTGAGAAACATTAATATAGCATTCAAATAAGAGTTTGTGTTAAGATTTAGGCAGACATTATTCTTGAAAGAATACATGTTTCCATTAAGATAATAGATACACGTATAAGAATATCAGGTAGGAGTGTCAATGAGGCAACTCTAAACCTTGTCACAGCTTGTTAAAGTTACCATTATAGGTCAAACAGCAAGTTATAGACAACCCATATTCATACATGTTTTTGCTTTAGCATACGTTTTATTTAACTAAATGTAATCCAACGATTTTTATCCATGACATTTTAACCACAAGTAAACTTCATTATAAATGTTTATAATTAGACACAAATAACAAATGATTATTTAGATAATGTCTCACCATATCATGTATTTAAATGTTGATAGTTTAACTACATGTATAACTGGTTGTATTTTGAATCAAAACCAAATTACCTCCTAAAACTTCGGATTAATGATTATCAACGAATAAAATAATCAGCGGATATATAAAAAATAGAAACACTGCTATCGTTAAGTAGCATTTGGTACCATCCGTTGATAATTTAACGTAAGTCATAGATCAGTTTTTAAAGACTTATAAAAATAATAGTAAAGCATTGTCAAAATGGGTAATAGCAAAATATTTTCCGTTCATACTAATTCAATGAAGAATTTTTGAACAAATCAATCTGACTTTAATTTCAATATGAACGGATAGTTGTCTCATTTACACTATAACCATATCTTTTTGTATTAATTGGTAGTTTTGTTCTTTCTGTAGTAACATATGATGAATATATGAATAATTTATTAAATGGCGAGGTAGCCATCTCTCCTTTCAGATATATTATGATGAGAACATGTCATATTTCACAAATGAGATGAAACAATCAAACCTCGTTTAACAATTGTATTACTACCACTGGGT
Source organism: Mytilus trossulus (assembly GCF_036588685.1). Lineage (NCBI taxonomy): Eukaryota > Metazoa > Mollusca > Bivalvia > Mytilida > Mytilidae > Mytilus > Mytilus trossulus. The sequence continues at coordinate 42,447,975 of NC_086385.1, read as the reverse complement.
CGATGCCTCTGCTGGTGGACTATAGGTATCACCAGCCCAGTAGCCAGTACTTTAGTACTAGCATTAAAGTACTGGCATGAAAATACGGATTTTTTGTGTTATTAAAATTTGCTGTTACAAAATATTAGAAATATTATAAATTAAGGAATGAATCTCCCTCATGCAAAGCTCTGATTCCTTTCACGGATTTTGCTATACTTTTTGGATTATAGCTCTCCATGTTTTATATAAGCTTTGGATTTCAAATATTTTGGCCACGAGCATCACTGATGAGACATGTTTGGTCAACATGCGCATCCGGTGCAAGAAAATTGGTACCGGTAATTTTATTAACATGCTTAGTAATATAAGTTTATAAGTAATATAAACTGACACGCTGAACATGTTTTTCATCCCACTGCACTTGCGCAGTGAAGTATATGACAGTTAAAATACAGATAAAGTGTAGCTCTTAAACCTTTTATTCTCATTCTGAGTCATTTAGTCCATTGTATTACTCAATACAGTTGCTAGATAAGCGAACATCATCAAACATAAATTCAGGTTTTAATTATACTGGATCGGAAATGAAACTGCAAACTTCAGAATGCGAGGCGATTACTCTGATATGTGATAAGGTTTTGACTTCAGACCGACGAATTTCAACTTCAATAGTTGACACCATCCCACTTCATTGAAACAACTAACATTAACGCTACTCATATACCATCTTACTTCAGCGTTTCACAAACGTCCTTCGGCGAAGCTATCAACATGTCAGCGTCACAATGACACATTTGTTTGCAGTGCGTAAACCAGCGCAATGCATCTTGATTGTTGTTATTTAAAGTATCATCGAGGTTGAAAGTCTTACATATTATAGTATACAGTAGAAGTAATATTGCATATTTCTTTAGTCATGATCATTGTTCAAAATATATATAAAGTGACATTTTTTTGTGTAGACAGTAACATAATATTTTTGTTTTCGTTTTGAAAATGTAACGGTAATTCAGAAAAAAACAAAGCTCCATAATTTGACCTTTAGAAGAAATGCAAGGCAATATAAATCCGTTTATTAATCTTGGCGTTTGAACAAGATCCAATACAATTACAGTTTTTACGGCATTTCTAAATAAATGAAGTGACAATTCTTAACAAGAAATGCAATGAAAATACCCATTGTTACACAACGGCTAACACATCATTTACAAACGAAAATAATTATTACAACCGGCTTGGGATACAAATGTCCATGTATCATACTTTTGAGACACCCAAACGTCATCCAACCTTGTTTTCTATCATATTTTGAACATTGGCAAACTACTGTCGCCGGAATTTATGTAAAACAAATCATATAGACATTTTAATAATTGATACAATGCTGACAATATATCATTATATTCTTATCTTATACTTGACATAATGATAATTGTATTTTGTTATCTGATTAGTCATGTTAGTCTTTTTGAAATCCTAAATTTGAAGTTTCAACAACATAAATCATTGGAACGATATTTAATAGGATTGTTTTGCAAGTTGTTTGGTTAATCCTGATTTTAAAATAAATCCCCGATTAACGCCATAAAATATTAGAACAGAACAATCAACTGATGACATAACAATTGTACATTAAAAAGACATTGAATAGCATTTGATTTCATCGGTGATTGTTGTTACGTCAGTTAGTTCTAATGATATTTTTTTTACACGTTTTTATTTAATTTTTTATATACTTATAATTTAGTTTGATATTGATGTGTGTTTTATTGGTGTGATTTTAAAATACTTGCTCCATTTCCCGAATATATGTTACTGTATGTCTAATCATAAAGCGTAGAAAATATATATTGTAAGCCATGTATTTTTTTTAAATACCAAAACATAAAAAAATATATATATAGTAAGCCTGGTACCTTTGATTACTATTGACATTTCCAAATGAACTATTGTATTGTTTATTTGTGTATTTCTCTATCCTAAATGGTTTTGCAATTATTTGTACTGTAGTCCTGTCATGTAATCTTGCCAATTTAGTAGTATATTTATCTTTACCTGTCCACAAAACCAGGGTCAACCCACTATTTTTCTTAAACTGTCCTGTACCAAGTCAGGATAATGGCAGTTGTTAACTTATAGTTCGTTCGTTTGTGTGTTATATTGTCGTTTGGTTCTTTGTTGCACTTCAATGTTTTTGATGTCTTGTTTTTTTCCTCTTGTTGGTTGTGTGTTTTCCTCAGTTTTAATCTGTAACCGAATTTATTTTCTCTCAATCAATTTATGACTTTCGATTAGCGGTATACTACTGTTGCCCTTATTTTGTTCTGGATTTATGTTAATGTCTTTTATATTGATATTCGTATGTCAGAATGTTTCATATGTGTTTCTCGTCTCACGCTTTATTTATATATAGATAAGATTAGACCGTTGATTGTCCTATTTGTGTTTTTTTACACAAGTCATTTCGGGGTGTTCATTTTCAGCAAAGGCTTAGTGTTGAAAGCCATACTTTGACCTATTTTTGTTTTACTTTTTATACCTTGTGACTTAGATTGAGAAATTTGTCTCATTGACACCCTTACTATATCGTATTATTTCCATTGTTGAAGCAATTGAACATAACATTGCTGGTTAATGTATCTTCATAATGTTTATCGTATATGAGCAGGATTTTGTTAAATATACATACCAAATGAAAACTTAATCATGCCTTTTAAGGAAAAACACTTTGAAAAATGATATTATTAATTATTTATCGATATATTTGCTATACAAACGTTAATCTTAGACATTGTAAGATATTTGTAAGACGCACCAGCACCATACAATTAAAAAATTGAAACAAAATGAAGCTAATATTTATTTAGTTTTTGAAAATGCGAAGGATAGTGCACAGTTAAAATATATTTGACAGAAGTAATAACAAAACAAATCTTTTCTAGCAGCCATGATTATTGTTCAAAATGTCAATAAAGGCACCATTTTAATGGTATGATTCTTGTAAAATAATATTTGCTCTCATTTAGAACAAGACATTAGGCATTTATAACATACGTAAACAGAGCAATTCTGACCTTAAGTAGACATCAACGCCAAGTACATGCATATCCAATTTATAATCTAAACGATTGAACATAAAACAAAGGAATTTCATCGTTACAAATTCAGTTAAGTTACATTTATGACAAACAATGCTCTAAAACGACTAATATTTGTTTAATGGCTTACACATTATGTTTGTTTTTTCTATGATAACAATGTGAAATGTGATATGAATACAAATGAGACAACTCTCCATCTAAGTCAAAATTTGTAAAAGATAAACCATTATAGGTCATGTGCGAACTTCAACATGGAGCTTTGGCTCACAACAAAGAAAGCTATTAAGGCCCCCATACTGACTAGTGTAAAACCATTTAAACGGGAAAACCGACGGTCTCATCTATGTAAACACAAACCGAGAAACTAGAAATAATTTTGAACCACATCAACAAATGACAACTACTAAACCTCAAGTTGGTTTTACCCTTTGGTATCTTTTGTCTTTATTTACCACCAGTGGATGCAGTTATAACTGGAATGATACAAAAAAGTTCACCTACACAGTAATTATTTACATTTTACTTTAATTCTTATTTATTGGGAACTTTAAACAACTACATGTACAAATGTGCTTTCTCATTACATCATCTACAAACAAAATCATGAATGTACATGTATTCTAATAATCCCCTTATTTTCAATATTAATAGAAGATGCCTCCGATATCGTTGTTCGAGTGTTTAAAAACAGAGTTTATAAATTACTTGGACAGTGCGTCAACTGATCATGGGCGAAACGGATCAATAACGGTCTCCGAATTCCTATATTTTCTAAAAAAAAAATGGCGTTTTCTGAATAAAAAAGAATGCTCAAAAGGCTAATTTAGGAAGTAAAAAACATCATATCACATATTTTTTCGACATTATATGGTTTATAGGTGATGCGGCTCTATAAAATCGACCTTTCCTTTTAGTAGTGCCACTCGGGAATCATAATTATCGATGAACGCAGTAGTTAGCGGAAATAAAACAAAATAATAGCATTATACTACATCCGATTAAACTAAATGTCAGTGACTTTTTTAGCCTATAAAGACTTTCCTTTTCTGACACATGTATTTCTACTTTAATTTATAAGTTCGACATACATTGGTGTTTGCTTTTTATGCTAATTTTGTATAGCTTGCTTTATCCGCAGAACTAAATAGGATTTTCTTCTCAAAGGCAACAACTACTTTTGCCGTATTTGACAAAACTATTTTGGAATTTTGGATCTTAAATACTTTTTAATAAAAGACTTGTTTGTCTTTCAAATTATTTTGATCTGAGCGTGGCTGATGACTCTTAAATTGACGAAACTTGCATCTGAAGTATCGAATTATAGGTCTGGTAACTAATAAATTTTACAGGTTGACTGATTGTTTTTCAAATCGATGAAACACTGTATTTTTTAATATTTCAATGTACCAAATGATTTCTCGACCAGTTTACAAATTGTTTGATTGTTTTCATGATAGTAAAAATAATGCCTGCATTTTTTTATTATTATTTTTATATTTGCCATTTTTGTATTTTAACCAAGAACAATTATGTTTTACCATAATTTCTATATTTACAAGTATCTATATATTTTCAAAATGACGCTAGCTATTCAAATTCAAGCGGCACTTTCTGCAGAAAAATATAATCATGTCACACTAGTATGTAGAAAAATCAAATTGTGAGAAATTGTGTATCTGATTTATGAAACCTGCAAATGACGTTAACATAACGGTTGCAATCAAATTATACTGTGGATAACATGCCTTTTTCTATCTAATTATTTCATCCGTCGATAAAAAATACTAAAAATGGATATACATATTGAATACGCATATTATCATTGTATAAGACTCATATTGCTACTGCCAAAAAAAATATACAATAATCATACACTTTATATTTGAAGCCTTTGATATACTGTTTTCTTTTTTATAAATCTTTAAATTCTACATATTCTATTCTTTAAATATAAAAAAAGTGGTATAATTACCAATGAGATAACTTTCCATAAGAGACTAAAATGACACAGAAATTAACAATTATAGGTCACCGTTTTATTTGAAAAAGCTAGACAATAAATGATAAAGATTCTTAAATATATCTATTACGTTTAAGCTTACTAATATTAATTTAAGATTAATAAGGACAAAACCTGACAAAAAAGACAGAAATCTTGAAAGCATTACAATGAAGGCTGTATTCAGTCTAATGCAATATATTTTTATTCAACGTCTTTTTCTTATCCAAATATTGATATCTTACGATAACATGATGTGATTATAAAAGACGATACAGTAATCTGCGTTATATAATATTAATACAATAGAAAAAAAAATGCATTATTGTGCGACTGCTTCAATGAACATTCGTACGTGATCAGAAATTGATGACTATTATGTAACAATATCTTGATAAAAGTGTCATAAAGCCTGTTTGATTTGATTTACAACATTACAATGCAATCAATCGTCCAGGTCTCAATTCCTCGACAATTATATGAACACCTTCACCAATGATCTGTACGAATTGTTTTACACGTGCAAAATCCATTTCAAAGACAATGTATTCATTACTTCAATAGCATACCGCTCTAATATATTAAAAGGACACAATGTTATCGATTATAATGTTCAGATAATCATAGAGTTAGTCAAAGATAACAGCAATGCATACAACGGATAGTTAAAGCGCTCGATCAAAAATGTTCCTAAATCATTGAGTTCTTTCACGTAGTAAACTATTTCAATTTAAAACATACTAGTTGCTTAGAGGAATATATATTTCTGATACATTGTTTTTCTATACATCTATCTAAAACCTTTTATATACTAAAGTAAGATAGCATTCAGCTTGTTTCAATGTACGCATTGTGAATGAAGCTGTTCTTGTAATATCATTATGCAATTAATTAATAAGCTTTAAAAAATTCGTTTTCCAGAAATCATAAAAAATAAAAACAGTAAATGGTAAATACATAAGTAAAAAGTGAGAACAGATAAATAAATAATGTACGATAGAACAGTTTTATTTTTTAGTTTAATTACCTGAAGCTTGGCAGTCATATTTGATAATGCAAACAATCTATGTGCAATTACCCTTTCAGTAGGACATTTTAGTATTTTGAAATAAATCTTAGGTTAGTTCTCTTCGAAACAGTTCAGTACAGGGTAATATATTATTCAGATTGATAAGTTTCGCGATAATGATTTGATACATTCAGTATGCTAGATGCATCCTTCAGACAATACAAGTCTGCCCTGTCTATGCCAGTTACCTTTTAACTCAAAATTTCTGTTCAACAGAATGCACTTTATCCATTTTACCTAATTGTTTTCAAAGAAGATGTTTATATTCACAGTGTATTTAACACATTGGTACATGCACGGATCGTATTCAAATCAGTCATTTGCGTAGCATGTTGTTGATCAATTTGTCTTCATATTATTTGAAATGGTATCCGCTGTAAAAATTATGGTAATCACAGAAAACCATTGTTAATTGTGCAATACTTAATAGAAAGAACACTGATTGCAACCAAATCGGAAGTTTTTCATTTTATTATTTTCTAACTATAATATACAAAAGAAAATTCTTATAAAATTTCATCCGATGCATGTATTTAATCCGATATAATAACAGAAACAAATGTTACAAGACATTGAATTCCAATGCAACCAATTTATCAGTATGTTCCCAATACATTTTAATTCTACAATAAATCCTGTTGGAAGTGATTTAAGCTTTCTGTGGAGAAACCTTTCATTTTTCACAACATATATTTTCAACAATTATATTGAATTATAAAACTTAACACTTTTTAAGTTAACGTTGTTGTTTAAGTATCATCTTATTATACATCAAGCTGGGTAGATACGTCTATAAAAAGAGAAGCAACATATCCGAAATGTATTTGGTTTGAGCTAGTGTCTACGTTAAAGTTTTTTCTTTGACCTATATTTGTTAAGCCTTTAATCATTGTGACTTAGAAGTTGCCTCTTTGGACCTTAAACATGTACCACATGTTCTTATTTATATCATAAGTAGATAATACACTACATATACAAATGTATTAAACAACAACAAAGACAAACAACCGTATACAATACACAAAATACAAAAAAAGGACAGACTGAACCAAACACTTGGTGATTTCTAGATAAATAAATCTAAAAAAAACCTCCAAATACAGACAGTATAGGTCAACTGAACGTCTTCGACAGGTTGCTAATATAAAGGTTCCACAATCCCCATGTCTAATAAATACTATTATATTATGACAAAGAATGTAGATATGTTCAAGGTTTCAAATCTTACGACAACAACTTATAATAGTCATCTGGGTATAATTTGCATTTTGAGAAAGCCAGATCAATTGTTTGAATAGTCACAATGATCAGTTTTATACAAACAAAAACATTAAAGCAATTAATTTTGGATTTCGTCAAATATCGAAAACAAAACAATAATTCCGGTACACGATATCGTTTGACATATATATGCACATATGAATAAGATGTAAAGTTAAATGAGAATGATCATACCAAAATGCAAAGAGTGATTGCCGAATGAAGCTGAAATGTCCTTGCATGATTTCACATTTTGGGATTTGATATTTTGTAAAGGAAAATATGGCATTATAAGACATTGGACAGCATTCAATAAAATGTGATAGATAGTTATACGCTTTACACATGCAGACAATACTAGTTGCTTTGAACATGTATTCATAATGTTTATAGAAAACGAATCGTTAGAAAGGATTAATTAGATGATACCTAGTACGGATTATACACTAGGAAAAACATAACTCGGAAAACACTTTATGTTGATCTTGGTTTCCGTTTGTTTAAATTATATTTTCCTTGCTGTTCATTCATATTATTTCACCTATTTATTTTTGTTTGACTGGACTGCTTTACATTCAATAGTCATCTTTTTTTTCTTCATTATTATGTGTTGGTAATTTAGATATTACGTATAATTTTTCTGAAATACACATTTTGTATCTCATTACGAATAACAAACACGTGATACGACTGCTCCCCATAACGAGACCGAACGATGCAGACATTAACTATCATATTTCCGCATGGCCCATATCTCAATAGCAGCTATCAAGTACACATACATTCACAATTAAAAAATAAAACAAAACGAATATTGTATGCCCAAAAAAAGATATGAAAAACAATTAAGATATAAATCAACAAACGACAACCAATGCCTTACGGGCTCCTGACTTGGAACAGGTCCATACAGTATGTGACGACAGGTTAATCTGGTTTAAAATCCTCTTCTAAAATTGCACAGTGGTTAAACAGTACAACAAAGTGTAAAATCAGTTGAAAAGAGCTAGATACAAAGACGACATATATTTTCTTCGTATATTCAAGATTGTGAATTGTACATCGCAATCAATTTTTATGACTAATGTGACTGTTGTTCACACAGAGTTTTAGACATCATCCCCTTTTTGTTGATTCTTATATCGATCTTTAACGTATAAATTGAACAGGCAACATGTAATTGTCTTGAATTAAAGATACTCGTTACTAAATCAAAAACTAATGAATGCATCTTGATCATATGTATGATATCAATGTAAAAGAAATACTGAAGTCTGATTTAAGTTCCGTTAGATACGGTAACTATCAACTTTTATCTATAATAACGCTACAAAAAATGAACACACACATTAATTAATTAATAAAAGTTCCTTTTTCGGTGCGGTTGTGTTTTTTTATTTGAGAAAAGTAATTTGTCACTGTCGTTGTTGTCGCTGATACAATGTATCTTTCATTCAATTTCACGATAAATTCGTAAAGATCAGATGGTATTTTTAAATCATTATCGTTAAGAATTGGAGCAATAATTTTTCAACTGTTTCAGACGAAACCTGACACAAGTGTATTACTTTGAAACCATCTCGTTTGTTGTAAAATTTTGTTTCTAAAAGATCCTAATGGTCAATTTCTAGATGTTAGTCGTGATATGAGACAGACTTAACTGTATCTCTGTTGTATCCTTAATATCAAGTTTGATTGGATAGAAGCGTTCAACATATTGACTAAGTTTTTAATTGTTTAGTGAGAGAACACCATCTTTATAGCGGAAAAATGTGAAAGGATTCTACACAATTGTTTTTTCTTCCCGTGAGATCCCTTTAAAACACTAGACTCGTACAATTAATAAAACGACAAGAGGGGCACCGTTGGTTTCCATGGAAATGGCGATTGTTTGCTGAAAGACACACTCTCAAAATGTAACGCATATGTTGTGAATCTAGATTTTGATAATGTCACAGATTTGGAATAGAGTGTTTTTTGTTACAAAAAGGATCCTTTCCCAAAGAAAAGATATGTACATTTACGTTGGTCATGTTTTTGTATGAAACAGAGCGATACCAACTCCTCCAATGTGTCTATTGGTTTGGAATAGAACATATTTGTGAAAAATCAAAAGTTTCAATACTATTGCAAGATAAAAGCGTTTTAGATTAAAACATATCATTCTCGTGGGGTGGGAGATGGGGGTAGGGGATGGGGGTGAGGTGGGGGTGTATACAAAACACCTACGTAATTCGAAAGTGATGAAAATTATTATGATAATTAGCATTTAATGTCGAACGAAGAAGTATGCGACACAGAATTTCAATTCCCAATGTTTTGCAAACCTATTGTACGTCATTTTGTCCAGTTAATAAAATTACAAAACAATTGATCACACATTAATAATATAATTGTATATTTCCTATCAAGAACCTGTAGGCAAATAACAGACAAACTTATACGGTTGATACGTGGGTTAATGAAAGAATAAGAACGTCTTAACCAAAAGGTTCTGAGAAAAAAATGCCCAACCAATATCATGGACAATATGATAAAAAATGTTTTATAAAAAAAATACTTTTAGATTATTATGGATTTACTAAATGTTAAAAACTAAATTTTCTCGCATTTTATTTTATTACTTTGTTGTAATTGGGTGGTTATGTATAGCCTTACAAGCTGTACTCCTACATACAATTTTCGTCTAAGTTTCGTTTGATTTTCTTATTTGTCTACATGTTATACTCTGCAGACAGTTGTTTCTGACACGGTATCATATCAATGATTTAATAACATGTTATTGATAGTACAATCCTGTAATGTTGATTAATGTATGTTTTAGCGCACTCTTTATAATGTAAATCTCACTTCAATAATGGACAGGAGTGAACTTGTTCTGTTACTGTATTACATAATCGTGCTAAAATCACTTTTATATGTGATGAAAAAAACGACAGAACCTTTTGTGGCTTATACGATGCTGTTATATAACAGAAAGTAGTCAAAGATGCCATGATTCTAATTTAGAACAACAGACGCCGTACTTTGCGCCTACATAAATTTCACGAATGACTCGAATTGTCACGTTTGGAAATTTTGAGAGTATCATAATATCATTCTTCCAAAAAAATACGATAAGGTTGTTGGTTCGTTTATGTAAGTTTCGATTTGCTCACCATTACCATCTGATAAATTCATTTCCATGAACGTGTCATTTTGGCGAAATTTTGTGCAAATTTTCAAAAGACCAAGCATACTAATATTCGATGTAAATATACCCATATAAACATAAAATTCTAGTTCAAATGGAATACATACTAGAATCATTTGTTATTCCGGAATTTAAAAACACAATAATTGTAGATCACATTTAGTTAGCGCCAACGCGATTTTTTTACCATCTCACTTGATTTAAGCAACAACCTTCATATTTTTTAGTCTGTTTCGGTGTAATGAAATAATGCACATTTCATCCTAACATAAAATATGTACAACCAATGCAGTGGTAACAATACATAAAACCAAAGAAAGAAATGTCATCATTGTAATAACGATATTCGAATGAGTAGTGACAGCTTTTATAATTTAATATCATCTTGTTGATTATGTTAAAGTTTACTTCAATGTAAAAGAACGATCAAATTGAATAAAACTGCATTTGTCAGTTGGTGCTGACATTTCTGCATACCTTTCTTTTTTAATTCAAACGTGGATAATAAACAATTACTAGATATTAGTATCAAATAAAACAAGATGACGATAATATGGAAACCGAAAAATCATTTTTTTGAGATTGCATATAAACGAAAGAGCTCGTGTAAGAATTTGTATGTCCCAGTATGTTATTTTATATAAATTCAAACACATTGGTCTAAGAAAATGTTTTAATAGATATAGGAAGATGTGGTGTGAGTGCCAATGAGACAACTCTCCATCCAAATAACAATTTAAAAATTAAACCATTATAGGTTAAAGTACGGCCTTCAACACGGAGCCTTGGCTCACACCGAACAACAAGCTATAAAGGGCCCCAAAATTACTAGTGTAAAACTATTCAAACGGGAAAACCAACGGTCTAATCTATATAAACAAAACGAGAAACGAGAAACACGTATATATTACATAAACAAACGACAACTACTGTACATCAGATTCCTGACTTAGGACAGGTGCAAACATTTGCAGCGCGATTAAACTTTTTAATCGGCCCAAACCTTCTCCCCTTTTCTGAAACAATAGCATAACATCACAACATATAAAAACATACGATAAAATATCAATTAGCAGACTTAACTCAATCAAAAAACGTATGATTACACAAAGAACGAATAAATTTGATCTGCGATATCTGAATACAAATGCACAGTTAATTAAATATTAGAGACAAACAGTCATGACCAAAAGGCTATCAAACAAATACAAACACACTGAGAAATATTTAACCAATCAATGTTCACTTTAGAAAAAAAACGTTTTTTTATTTAAAACCATATGACTTTTTTGTGTGGATTTCATTTTTTGTCAACAAGAATGCTATACAGATACATACATAAGGAAACAAATACAGTATTACAGACGTACGTTTTATCAGAAGAGGAATAGCCAAACATAATCAATGAATATTAACAAAATGTCTTATAGCAAAAATACAAACCATAAAACCTTGAATGGAAATTTAAATATATAATGTAAATATTAATTTTGCTGTTCAATATGATAGCACTTTTTGTTAAACGTATTTTTTTAAATGGGAAACATATGTTTTCTTTTTCCGTGTATACAATTACACAATCTTAATAAAAGGTTGACGTTATTGTTTGTTTCCTTTCGATCACTTTAACAGTAAAAAAAGGTGCACACAAAAAAAGGAAATTACGAATTTTAGAGAAGATAATCATGGGTTTAAACAACGAATGTCTATTCAACTTATACAAAGGAAATCCATCGGACAATACACCTTATCTGTGAATCCGCTGTATCTTGTATTGTAAACATTTTAGGGAAACAACGTCTTAGACACAGTTGGTATTTGATAGACGTAATCTGAATATAAGGGTTAACCGGAATAAAACATCTTCTTCAGTGTTCAAGAAGATTTTGATGGGCATTGCTGATCATTGTGGATCAAAAACCATATTGGTTCATTGATATATTGGACAAATTGAAAATTAAAGCTTTGGTACTATCGCTTGCTGTTCCTTGTTTTCAGCAAAACTGATACGCGCATAGCCGTGCAAAGTATAATAATATAAATAAATATGATGCCATGTGGTGGGAGAGTGCCATGCTTTTTTTTACATTTTATAGAACCTTTGTAACAAATTTGTGACGGGTTTGTGGTAAAGTGACCTATTACTAGTATTAAGCAAGTAGTTAGGCCAAAGACCACCACAGTTGTAAATCTGTGGATAAGCCATTATTTTACTTAATAACGAATAGGATATCTGCATGCTGTTAGTTTTTAAATTATTTTTAAATTATGTTTTGTTGTGGTCATTGATCTTTCTTATTTAGATGCTAGATTAGATATTTGACCCAAATTTCACCTTCCAATTAACATTACAAAAAAAGATAGTGCTTCTGGGCCATCCGTGAACTATTGACTCATGAATGTGTCTAGTTTGTTTTTGAGTCAGAATTTCCCTTAAACTATTTTTCGTCTCTCTTTTAATTTATATTCGACGTTCACAGCAAAAAGAAACACGCGAAGTTGTATCATGACCGCAGATAAGATGTGCAACTTTAGAATGACAGCAATCAGATATTATGACAATAAGAACGTATAATACAAAAAGCTTTGCAAGGATTCATATTTCATGTGACATCAACTGCGCAGTTATAATACACTCAGTGATTTACAGAGATTGTTAACTTACAGCATTAGACAGCACATTATGTATATGTTTTACAGATATTATGACAAACCATAATGGAGAGTTCAGACATGTCAACGTTAATCTTAATATCCAATGGACATTAAACAAAGCATGATAAATATTTATTTGACTGTATATAACATGATGTGACTGATATTAAAATCAATGATCCGCAACAAGAAAAATGCTAACAGAGTTTTTTCTATTATGCCTTACCTAAAATTAAATATGTGCCTGCCTTTATGATCAGTTAAACATTCACATGAACCAGTCATATGTTGTACTTGTGTATCTCAAATACCTGTAACTCTGTGGTTTCATGTGTTGCTGTTCCTATTTGGGGTTAGCTTGTTCTTTTGACTACAAACTGAAAGAGACTAAACTTATCATATTTTGTGTACCACTTAGGTAGAACACAAATTTCACATGACATAATCGTTGCAGTAATTAATTGTTTTAACTATACTCGTCTTAATTAAATAAGAGTGATTGCATAACGACAATATAATTGTGTTTAAAACAATGTTTTTAATTATGATGTTATCAGCGTTTCCTTTGTTGCAATGTTGGAAAGAGAATAAGAATAATGAAAAATAAAAATAAAATCACAATAGTATATTATAAAACTTAAACTTTCAACTTTATATAGTACCTGGTAAGTTTTAATGGTATGGGCTTTCACAAATTATCACAAAATGCTTCTGATATATACCCAGGATATTGTGTATCTGATGGATCCTCAGTTAAGCCAAAAACTGTTGTACATTTGTACTAAGGTCGTTCCTAAAAATATCTTTCAAATTAGCCTTTTTAAGCAGCCTTTTGGGAAATAAACCCATATGACCCTGAGTAAGAATAGAAGCCAATATAAATGCAGATCTAATTTATTGTTCTTAACGATTTATCATATTGCAAAGCAGTTATATCATTACACACTCGATTATGTGATATTCTTTACAGATCATGCAATAAAAGACCAATTTGTTTTATATGTTTCAGAATAAGTATATAAAAATATATTAATTACGAAATTAAAGACACGTATTTTTGTTGTTATTGCGTATTTCATTAACCGTACGCAGTCGGAAAATATAGTTAACGGCGGATTTAATGAAAAGCGGAAACAGTTGAAGACTTTTGATTCTCAAAAAACAGTTGATTACATTGTATTACATCCGTTGAGTATAAGTGCAAATACTGTTCTTGGCATATAAAGACTTCCTTTTTTTACGTGTTTTATTTTTATTTTTAGGGTTTGACATTTATGTATGTCTAAATGACACTAATGTATGAAGTGCTAGCGTCATTTTCAGATCTCTTGTATACAGATTGTTTTTTAATTAATGTATTTGTTTTATGTTCATGTTCAATTATCAAAACCTGCCACATAATATAGATAATGTATTTTTTGAATGTCGAATTACGGACATTATATTTAAAATAATGTTCTTTTTGTACTTTTTGGTGATTGTGTCTACTCTACTGTACTTTAATCTTAATATGACTTCTATGATAAACGGTCATTTACCTGAATGCGTTATATAGGTTCTACGAAAAAGAAATACAAACGAATTCAGATTCTCTTCAAAAAAATGATTTACTACGAACAATACAAAAGAGAGGCTAGAGAGACCAGAAGGACAGGCAAACTCTTGAAATTGATAACAAAATGCCAACGCCACGGCTATGAAAGAAAAAGACAAACAGGTCAATAATACTATTCAAGACACAATATACAAATAGAAAACTAACAACTAAGCAACACGAACCCCACCAAAAACTGGGGACGATCTTCGGTGCTCTGTAAGGGTAAGCAAATTGTGTTCCACTTGCTGCATCTTTCGTTTTTATCGTGTTATTAAAAACTTGGTAAATAGTCTAGTTCGGTAGGTCACATTCGTAAAAATGGAAAAGGGATCGTTGTTATACACAATGCCCATATCCGATGTCATCAGTGAAACGGTTATTCCATAGCGATCATCCAACTCGTAATGGCGTCCATAAAATTAACGAAGATACGATCTCAATTTCACCATTTGTAACTCTTAGGTTTATAGCTTCCTTGAGGGCAGCAATCTACTATTAAGGAAATCATGCTAGTAAATACTAGACCGGGAATATGGTACAATAGGGAAATAATATACTTTGGACAACTTTTGTTTTTAACAATTTCAAAAACAGATACATTCTTGTCTTTGAAAATGAAGCAATCTGTTCAAATGTATCTGGCTGTATCGACAAAACACATAACGGATGTAATCAAATAATATTTGATGATCGATTGTTTATTTTTTTAAGATAAGTATAACAAAAAAACATTACAAAAAAGATGTTTAATATCACGAGTACATTTGTCATCAATTTCTGCAAACTAATCTGCGCTTATTGAATAAATTCACCCGGCAAGATGTCTGCAATTAAATTATTAAATATATATATATATATAATTTATACTGCCAAGAGCTGTTATGAAATTTTAATGAAGCGAAAATGTGTTTTTAACTCATGGTAGTTAAGCTGTATTTGTATTATATATAATTTGAGGAAGTTGTTTTATAGTCTCTCTTTATAAAGTGGCTCTTGTTTTTAACCTGTGTTTTAAAAAGCTGTATACTTTATATTATAAATTAAGGAATGTATCTCCCTCATGCAAAGCTCTGATTCCTTTCACGAATTTGGCTATACTTTTTGGACCTATTGAATTATAGCTCTTCATCTTTTATATAAGATTTGAATTTCAAATATTTTGGCCACGAGCATCACTGAAGAGACATGTATTGTCGAAAAGCGAATATGGTGCAAGAAAATTGGTACCGTTAATTTTATTATATGTAACAAGTGGTGAGACTTTAATGAAGTGTTTGTCTTGTCTTGTCTATATCTTCTTATTTGAGGACATTTACAATACACTTAGACATCAGAAAAACTTTTAATCACACTTTATACTAGTTCATCCGATGTACACACTAACCATTGTTTTAATTAGTAATGCGTGAAGTAATGAATTAATATTTTCAGAAAAAGTATAACAAATGGTATATGTCATGTCAAAAACCATTAAAGATGATAAAAAAAAAAGATTATCTATATACGTTATTTCTCGGAAGCTAATCAAACAAATGGAACACACCGAATGAACTGCCATTATCTAATAGTGTGGTCTTAGGTCAGCAAGAACGCTATAGAGATAAATTGGAAAACATAATCGGAATTACAGAAAAAGGATTATTGAACAGGAATAGCCAAACTTATCAAGATATATAAAAAAAAAGTGACGAGGTAACAATATTAATGACAAAATTTTGAATGAAATACAATTATTTAATACATTGATTTCTTTTTGTAATTTCTATTACAGATGAGACATATTTTGTTTACGTTTATAAAATAGCGCATTATCATTAAGGGATGCATTAAAATTTTCCTTTGGTCACTTATATTGTAAATATAATATGCTTAAGGGTGTAATTAGGTCAGGTTTTGGAAGAGGTGTCAAACGTTCGGACTCCTTTGTGTTTTTTATACCATACAATGTAAAATATTTTGTCCCATAACACTCATATTTTTTTTCATATAAGACTTAATAGCTCATCAAAGGTCATTTACCAAATTTTTAGAAGATTCTTGAATTTTACCTCTTTTGATTTGAGACCAAAATAATACCAATGCAAATATAATGTAAAAGTCCGAGTCGGTCTTTTCATGCCATATTTTAAATCTCAAATAGGAGCTCTTTAACCTACCTATATTTTTAGCTTATTTTGATCCTAAACCAATGCTCTATCGGCTTATGGTATCATTTTCATATTCTTGATTTATTTAATTTCACCTAAGAACATCCTTAAATGCGCATAGGGAAAATAGAAACCTTTTGAAATTTCCAAATGATGTTTGTAGTTTATTATGTGTTGTTGCACATCTGCTCAAGGTCAGAGTAATAGTTGAACGTCTGCAAACATATTAAATCTTCTTATTTCTACATAAAAAAACAATCTATTGTTCCTTCATTCGTAATAGGCTTCAAATGATAATGCAACTATTAATCGTCAATTGATACACTTTTTTTTTACTCGAATCAAGACCGATGTCTGTTATTGGTATGCCATACTTTTTCCGTTGTTTTGATACATTTACAATTACAAAATAGGGTCGACAAGGGATACAGATTGATTATAAAAGGTCAAAAATTATCATGATTTGAAAAGTTTAAGTTCCACAGTTTTTGTCATGCTGTTACATGTACAAGCAGTACATACCAATATTTTCTGAATATCAATAAGAACAGAGAACTTTCTGTAGATTTTCTGTGTTGCTTGTAACATAGAGCGCATTACATATTTCCTTGAGTTATTGTATTAAGTTACCGCATCTGCCACAAGAACATAAAGCAAGGTTTACCACAGCAAACTTACACGTTAAAAAAGGTTAGGGATGTACTACAATCAGTCGAAATGTGTTTAGTTCAACAAGTATTTCTACACCTGATGAATCAATGTAACCTTGTTTGTCCCGAAAGATGTTTGCAGAGATTTTACAAAAGGCTTTACAAAACTTTACAAAAAAGCTGAGTTCATTTGTCATTAAATTGAAATCATATCATCAATTCATCAATGTCAAAAATTCAGGAAACTGTATTGAGTTAATTGAAATAGTACATACATCGAAAGATGCCTGCAATTAGATAATTAAATAATTTTCCTTAGGACTTCTACAATACAGTAAATCGTCAGACAAATTAAGATTCTCATTTTCTACTAGTTTACCTTATGTAGCCAACGACCCTTTATTTATAAGTACTACGTCCAGATAATGCATTTATAATTAAAAAAATAGTTATAAACATGGTAAAAATAGTGTAAAAAGGACATAGTACAACATAGATTATATATTTGCATTACTATTTTGAAAGCTAATCAAACAAATTGAACACACAGAAAGAACTTCCATCCTATTTGTGGACTTACGTCATCAAGAACGCTGTACAGATAAATAAACAAATATATACAGAATTATAGAAAAGAGATTAAAACCAAGAATAGCTACACTCACCAATAAATATTAAGAAATTGTCATGTGACAATAATACAAATGACAAACTTTGAATGAAAATATGAATATTTGATGTGGTCATTTATTAATTATTCTGTTTTCAAATATATTAACTATACGTTTTCTACGTTTCACAGACGAGACATAATTTATTTTATGTTAACCTTGATGAAAAAACGCTATATCAGTAAAGGGTAAATTTCATGTTACCTTTGGATCACGCATATCATATATATATAGTACGTTAAAATTTGTATAGGAGAAACAGACTTGGCAAAATTGGAGGAGACAATTATAGGTGAAAAAAATGTTTTTTAAGCAAAAAGTAGAAACCTTCACAATTGCTAACTGGTTTTTACAGTTTACTCCGATGGTGTGATCATGGTAATGTAAAGTGTTAAAGGCCTGCAAATAATAAATCCGGCTACAATATTTATGTGTTGGTCTTTTTCACGAGACTCTATTTATTGGTTTTCTTTATTTATCTGTATAATTATTAAATTTGCACCATCAGTTTTCGCGTTTAAAAATTTGACGATTTTTCTATCTCAGGAACATTATTGCTTGACATTCGAAATAAGAATAAGCCCTTTGTGAAGGCCAACAGTTTTCAAAATTGGTGTCATTTGGTCTCTAGTGAAATCATATGTAATTGGAAGTTGTACAAGTTATATCACATCTTCTAGATTTTTACTGGGGTTTTTCTTGCCGTTACAAGCAGCCTATAACGATTTTTTCAAAAAGTATCAATAAGAACCGGTACATTTCTTTGATAGTGTGTACTGGAAACATAACGCGCATTGAATGTATAACTAGATTAGTAGTTTAAGTTACTTCATTAACTACCAGTATATGAAACAAGGCTGACCATAGTGACCCTGCGCGTTGAACTCGTTTCTTAATGTTTTGCCATCCGTCTGAATCCTTTTAATTTGAAGACGTATTTTTACACTCCATGAACTAGAATAACCTTGCGTGCACCCAAAATATGTTGACTGATATTTAATAATAAACTTAAAAGAATATGACTAAATAATATTAACTTATAGTATTACATGGTCAACATCAAAATGGAAGGTCGTTGAATAATGCTTGAAATCACATTATATGTATCTATTAGATTTTGTCAAGACAGAATATGTTTTAACCTCAGAATATGATATACTAAAAGGAATATGGCTATATAATATTAGCTAATAGAATTACATATTCAGCTCCAAGGTCATCGTATATTGCTTGAAATCACATTATATTTACTTATAAGATTTTGATAAGACAGAATATGTTCAAACCTCAAACTTGTCACTCGCAACTGATAGACGTAAACATGACATGAGTCTTAATCCAAATAAAAAACAGGATAAGGACGATGAACTGCGCTGTTATTTATGGTCGATGTTGTTCACTGGATCAACGATCACAATAATGGATTAGGATAGTGAAACATGTTTTCTTTGACGTTTATTTTTCGATAGTACAACCTATGATACAACCGACGGTACTGATATCATTTCAAGAAATTACTTTTGTCAACAACACAGTTTACATTACCTTAACTGACTAACATAGATAGCATCATTGTGACCTTATAGCACCAGGAAGCACATTATATGTGCTACATAGATTATAACTAGGAAATGGAGAGATCAGAACGGTCATCGTTAGCCTTATTATCTATTGGACACTTACTTAAGCTGATGAATATTAGTTGACTTCAAATAAACAGGACAAGAACGATATAATAAGTGGCGTCAAATCGGTCAAACACGACAAGAAAATGCTAAAGGGTGTATTTTCTATTCAAAGTCAAATAGTCACGATGTAAATAAAATTAACATCTAAAGAGAAAATGTATACTGATTACCAAAGGGACAATTATACTCACGAGTAAAAACAAAAATGACAATGCCTCATCTATAGACTCATGAAAAAGTGTAGACGTGCAACTTTTTTTTTGAAACGCATTGCTTGACTGCTTACAGTCATAACAGCCAAGAACATTAAAATTTTGTAATACAAAAATATTTTAATCTATAAATAAAGGTTTAAATGGGATCGGCAAAAGTTTGTCTTGGTTTATGTCGTCATGTCTTTCATAATTAGACCGTATATATATAAAAACTAATGCTGTAAGTTGATTGATTGGTTGGTAGCCAGTGTATTTGTCGTCTCTTCTTGTCATAATTATTCGGATATGCAGTTAAATAAAGACAGCGATAACGCGTACAATAACATGTATAATTCCCGCGGTATGATGATAGTCTCTTCTCTCCTCCAAATTATGCATAAAAATGTTTATGAATAACATCTTACATGTTTTAATAGTAAAACAATATTTCCTTTCACCAATACAGAAAGGTTCAATTAATATCCATTAAGTATCATCAAACCGATATATTATGTTACATGTGTTATGAAAGGATATTTACGAAAAATATCAATCTTGTGAGCAAATTTCGTTCCCTAGCGGCTCTTGGAAGTTAACAGTCCGATAAAATGATATATCTGGTTTCTTTTCATTCTGTTCATTTATTTCTTTTACTTATTTACTTTCAACTTTACAAAATAACCTATGTGAGCGGATATCGTTCCTTATCAGTTTACAAGCGAATTGTTTTCAATGAAATTGTAGTAAATTATACAAAATCGATATAAGACAATCTGGTTTTCGGAGAAATGATTCAACTCTCCGTCCAAGTCACAATGTGTGAAAGTAAACCAGTATAGGCCAAAGTACGATCTTCAACACAGAGTCTTGGCTTACATCGAACAGAAAGCCATAACAAGCCCGGGTAATGACTATTTTAAAACGTTCAAACAAGACAACACAAAGTATAATCTATATAATAACGTAAAAAGAGAAACATATTTGAACCACATCAACAGTTGCAAACAAATGCAGCGGGTTTAACCATTTTAATAGGTTCATCCCTTCACACTAACCTGAAACAATAGTATAATATTCAAAATAGAAACCCAAATAAAAGTCTACATCTTTTTAACTAGTAATACGATTACAACCAAACTTGTCAACTTGTTTTTTCTATGTTGTGATGTTATTTTATTGTTTCAGAAAAAAAAAAAAGAAAAAAAAAAGGGAGAAGGTTTGGATCCATTAAAACGTTTAATCCCGCTGCAAATGTTTGCACCTGTCCTAAGTCAGGAATCTGATGTACAGTAGTTGTCGTTTGTTTATGTAATATATACGTGTTTCTCGTTTTGTTTATATAGATTAGACCGTTGGTTTTCCCGTTTGAATGGTTTTACAATAGTAATTTTGGGGCCCTTTATAGCTTGTTGTTTGGTGTGAGCCAAGGCTCCGTGTTGAAGACCGTACTTTAACCTATAACGGTTTACTTTTTAAATGTTAATTTGATGGAGAGTTGTGTCATTGGCACTCACACCACATTTTCCTATATCTATTGTCAACACCCATACCTGGATGTATATATTTAAAAGAAACGATGTTTCTGAAGATAACGCATCGACGTATATCTACAACATACACTCAAACATAGACAATATTGTTAAAATGGGGGTTTCCGCTTATATCTTCAGAATCAGTATAGATATTAGTAGTCAAATATTAAAAAAAAAAACGTTGAGAAAATTCATCTCGACCGATATTGGGAATTACTTTCTTTATGTTGTCCTGGAATTATGTTATTTGTATGATCTATAGGGTTGTTTTCTCCTATCCTTATGATTTTAATTTAATGCCTATTGGATTAATGTTCTGCTGATTGCTTAGTTCTAATATCGTACCATTATTTGTTTTCCTTTAAATTGTTTAACATTTTTGTGGCTCTTATAGTACATGATAAACCAGTATCCCCTTGTTTGTCATAAAACTTAGGTTGCAAAGATTAATCAAAATAATATGAACCAATTGGTCTGAAAAAGGACTTAAGAGATTTCTATGTCTGTGTTTGAAGGTTTCAGACTTATTTACTTGTAGATTTATTAATTCAACTTCGAGGTTATCGTATAACGCCTGAAATCACATTATATTTCCTTATTTAATTAAGAAAAACAATAGAATATTACCATCATATTTGTCACCTGAAAGACGTAAACAAAACGTGAGTGGTGAAGCCAATAAAACTAGCTTTTTTGTGAAAAGAAAAGTGAGATGAAAATGTAATTATTAATGGTTATTGGTGATCAGTGCATCAAAGATCTGAAATGTTGACTTGAGTATTCAAATAAATAATTTGATTTACTACTACTATATATCCACAATAACTTCAATGATAAGGGTTTGTTGTGTCTGACTTCCAGAATCGTTTAAACATAACAAAAAAACACATAAATGAAAGGAAGATGTTTTCTTCACGTATACGGCAGCCGTCGTGTTATTTCTTTGTTCAGTTCGGTAATGATGGATGGTTATTAACAGGACGACAAAACGTAAAACCAAAGATAAGCGAGTTATCTAAGCTTTTCATGTGATTTATGTTCAAGTATCACCATAGTTTTCCGTCGAAGTTTTGGTATGAAGCTCATCTTAGCAGAACTATTGTAAAGTTTATTAATAATTAAATATTGATATAAACAATATCGTCAAATAAAGAATTTTGAAAACTATTTCTTCAATTGTTGTGCTTTTTCGAAAACCATAGTATTTTTCCATGTTTGAACTTTAGTAAATAAATTCATGTGCAACAAAGAAAGTCAGTATCAGAAGATTTAAAAATAAGTAGACAGTTGAATCCTTTAAATGACTTAAACTCAAACTACATGTGAACAGTTTGACTCACACATATTCGTGTTGCGTACTTTTTTCTTCTATCAGCAAACACGGTGAATTATGTAGGTTTCATAAAGACGACTGTTGTTGCATCGTACATGTATACAAACACTTGATAGTCCTTGATACTCAAGTTACCTTTTTTCAAGGATTGATTTGAGTTTAGCCAAACAAATAAATAACCAAGCTAACGAGTTTGAATGAGAACCGTAAAATGCAAGCGAAATAACAAAATAGTATCACCATTTGTTCAAATTCAATTTGATTTTTTAATATTGTTTTGTTATTTCAACAATACAGTTCGTATCAACTAATCGATTCACAGAAAAACACAGACAAAACATTGTGAACTTAGAATACTAATTGCTTACAAATATTACACAATTTATGACAAGACAATATGGAAATATCAGACAAGTCAACAATAGCCTTTTTATACGATGAACATAAACAAAATTGTGCTCTGAAGCTGAGAAACATTAAAGGAGTATGCAAATAGTGAGGACAATGAACTGCACCATCTAATGTTTTGTTGTGATAATTCAACATTATTAACTTCAATATTAAAGATGTTCGCTACGCTGTTTAATACAACAAGCTTTTAGAATGACTGTTATACACTGATTTGTATTAGTAAAAACAAAACAAAAATACGTTATGGTTCGTGTGCTTGATTCTGAATATAACACACTATTTACTGAACATATATTTGACAGATTAAGACGCAAAATATATGTTATAGCCATGGTCGTTATTCAGTAATTTAGTAAAAGGTATTTTTTTTTATTGTTTTTCGGTCTATTTATCAGCCGTTTAGAACATGTTCAAACTTTAAAAAGATATAAAAGATAACTGAAATTCCAATCCACTTTATCCATCTTTACGATTGAACATAATTAAATCAATACTATTTGCCTTATATGCACTTGGAATTTTTCTTATCTCTGTCATATCATTTTGACATCACATATATACGAATTGATTTTTGGAACGTCAAGTGAGCCATATTTTCTCTACATATATGGCATACGATGAACAGGTTACATGTGTATATCTGACAAATGAGATAAATCTTGTTTTATAGTATTATAAACCGACATGCTACACCCGTTTTGATTGGACTGCAAGCTGAAGTTTATAGCAGTTCAGATAAAGGCACGTGTCTCACTCAAATTAATTATAGAGGGTGGTAAAGGAATATTTTCGAGCATCGTGTTTTGCCATATTTCTTTCACATACAGCCGCGAAAAAAGGTTCTTTATTTGCCGTGTTTCATAAAATTGGTAACAACTTAAAGATGAACATGCAAGAAATGTTTAACTGTTCATTTATCGTGAAATGGCAATTTTATTTCGCGTTCTTCCGTACAGATATCTCCCTCTACGCCCCTGACAATACTTATTCTCTACCACCCAGTCTATTTGTTTTATTCAATAGACAAGTGCTGCTTGATAATAGAAAAATCATACAATTCAGAAAGTCTGTGGTTTGACCTGACTAAAAATCAAACTCCAAACTTCCAAAAGCGACGCTACCATGTTAACATATAATGTGGTTCTGATTCCAATTTTAGCTTTAGCCAGTAGACACCATCACACTGCGTTTTAAAGTCTATGTCAATGTAATAGTTATAAAATCACACTTTAAAAGCGTAACAACCGACGTTCTCCATCGATTATTTTAAGATATCACACATTCAAACTTCAGCGTGTTAAAACAAACGCACTTCATCGCCGACCATCGCACTTAAGCATTATCATGACTCTTCAGCTGAGTACCATCGCCGTTTAAAGTTCTTCTTATATATATTATCAATTTGAAAATAATTTATATAACACATTTCTTTAGTAATGAAAATATTTATAAATGGACCTTTTTACAAATATGTGATATGATGACACGTTCTTTTTTCTTTTTAGAAAATGTAACAGCCATTCAGAAAAAAAAACAATCTTCATATTTTGACCTTTAGTATAATTTCAAGGCAATAAAAATATAAATCCAATTTATCAATGTTGATGTTTGAACATAAAAAAACAGCAATTACATCATTTTTAAATCAATTAAGTGACATTTTGGCAGGAAATGCAATAAGAATACCCATCTTTATGTAGCGGCCTACACATCATTTAAAACAAAAATATTACCACCTACATGGGCTACAATTTTCCATGTATCAAAGTGTTTAGTCAACTTATAGCTATCCATCCATTGTTCATTGTTGTTGTCTATTATATTTTAAACATCGGCAAACTACTTTCGCCAGAATTTATGAAAAAGAAATCATATATTAGACATTTCAATAAATGATACAATACTGAAAATATATCTTGGTGTTTTTTTTAATCTTACATGTATATTTGACATAATGCTTCTTGCTTTTTTTAGATCCTAGTGGTCTTTTTAAATCCCAACTTCGAAATTTCAACAAGATAAATCATTCGAACGAAATTTGATAAGATTCTTTTGCTGGTTGTTTAGTTAATCGTGTTTTAAAATAGATCCACAATTAACGCCATAAAATATTGGAACACAATTATAAATGGATGATATTTCTATAAGACATTAAAAAGATATCGAATAGCATTCGAATACATCCGGTGATAGTTCTTACATCATTTTTTTTTCTAATTACATGTAAACACGTTTTTTTTATTTAATTCGTTATATAATTATAGTTCAGTTTAATATTGATGTGAGTTTCATTGATATGATTTTAAGATACTTGATCTACTTCCGAATATATGTATTTTTCTTTATTTCCTAACCGCAGAAAAGATATATAGTAAGCCTGGTATATTTGATAACTATTGATATGTTGGAATGTATACTATTCTTTTATCTATTAGTCGTTTCTCTGTCATGAATGTTCTTGCATTTGTTTTACTGTAATCCGATCATGTAATCTTGTCATCTTAGTATTATATTTAACATTGCCCCAGAACCAGGTTTATCCTGATGATCTTGATGAGCAGTACCAAGTCAGAGAAAATATCAATTGTTTTCTTTTACATGTTATAGTTTGTTTCTGGGTGTGGGTTAAATTGGCGTTTGGGATTTTGTAGCTGTTGTTTCGTTGTTTTCCTATAATAGTTGATGTGTTTCCCTACATATAGGTTTTGTTTTGTAACCGGATTAGTTTTCTCTCAATCGATGTATGGTTTACTTTTGGTACTCTTGCCTTTACATTGTACCTGAATCCCTGAAATGTCTTTTATTTTGATATTCTTATATCAGGGTTGTTCGTTCGTGTTTTTCTTCTCGCGCTTAAATTTAGAAAAAAACGTTGTTTTCCTGTTTGAATTATTTTACACTATTATGTCTAGTCATTTAGGCTGTATATTTTCAGACAATACTCAGTATTGAAGGCCATTCTTTGACTTATAGTTGTTTATTTTTTATACATTGTGACTTAGATTGAGAATTGTCTTATTGACAATAGAACTATATTTTCTTCTTTCTATTGTTGAAACTGTTGAACATAATATCGGGGATTAATGTAGGTTTATAAATTTGTATTATACATGAGTAGGTTGTTGTTAAATATACATATCAAAATGAAAACTTAATAATGCCTTTTAAGGAAAATCACTTTGAAAAATGATATAATTAATTAATTAGCAATTTATATTTGCCAAACAGAAATTTATCTTAAACATCGTAAGATATTTGTTAGACGGTACGCACCATACAACTTAATTTTTTGAAACACTTTACTTGCGTTATTGGAAATACAAGGATAGTGCACAATTAAAATATATTTGACAGAAGAAGTAACAACACAAATCTTTTCTAGTTATGCGTATTGTTCAAAATGTTAATAAAGGGACCATTTTAATATTACGCTGTTGCTAGTGAAATTATACTTTTGTCATTAAGAAAGATAAATCAGCCATTTATAACAGACTTAAACAAATCAATTCTGACCTGGAGTAGACATCAACGGCAGTATTGATGTAGATCAACTTTATCATCTTAACGATTAAACATAAAACGAAGAAACTCCATCTTTTCAAATTCAATTGAGTCAAATTTATGACTGAAATTGCTCTAAAATGACTTTAATTTTAAATATGTAATGGTTTACACATAATGTTCTTTTTGTATAATAGATATAATAAAATATGGTATGAATGCCAATGGGACAACTCTCCATCCAAGTCACATTTTGTACAATAGAAACCATTATAGGTTAAGTCCGGTCTTCAACATGGAGCTTTGAATCACACCAAAGAGTAAGCTATTTAGGCCCCCAAACTGACTAGTGTTACACTATTCAAACAGAAAAACCGATGGTCTCATCTACGAACAATAATATGTCTCAAGTACACGGATGCCTTATCCGCAATGTCATTTGCTGAGCATGAGCAAATGGAATTAACTACGGTCTCCAAATTCATATTATTTCTAAAGAACAAGCTTACTGCGGAAAACAGATTGCTCCAAAGACTAGTTTAGAAAAAAAAAAATCACTATATTTTTACGTTACATCACACATATTTCGACTTTATATGATTGGAGAGGAGATGCGGCTCAATGAAATCGCCCTCTCTTAGAGCAATTGTGTTTTGCCATAATTTCGATACTTACAAGTACCTAGATATTTTGAAAATGACGCTAGCTATTCAAATTCTAGCAGCATTTTCAGCAGAAACAAATTTTTATGTCACAACTTTATGTAAAAGAATTAAAATGTGAGGAAAGCCGAAATGGTGTTTGTATTTTAAGAAACCTGCTAAAGACGTTAACATAACGGATGCAATCAACTGATATTGAGGATAACACGCCTTTTCTCACTAATTATTTCATCTGTCGATACAAAAAATACGAAACATGGATATACATATCGAATACGCATAGTATCATTGTATTATACACATATTGATATCGCCAACTAAATACATAAATCATGCACTTTATATTTGAAGCATTTGATGTTATATTTTCATGTTACAAATCTTAAAATTCTACATGTTTTGTTCTTTCAAATTATTTTAAAAAGCTAGACAATACATGAAAAGGATTCTTAAATATATCTATAGAATAAGCTAACCAATATTAATGTAAAGTTAATAAGCTTATGGATAAAACATAACAACAAACAAGATAGAAATTCGGAAAGCATTACAATGAAGGCTGTATTCAGTCTAATGCAATATATTTTTATTCAACGTCTTTTTCTTATCCAAATATTGATATCTTACGATAACATGATGTGATTATAAAAGACGATACAGTATTCGGTGTTATATCATAATTATACAATAGAGAAAAAAAATGCATCATTGTGCGACTGCTTTAATGAACACTAGTACGTGATCAGAATTAGAAGATTATTATGCAACAAGGTATTGACAAAAGTGTCATGACATTCATTTGATTTGATTTAAAACATAACAATGCAATCAAATTTCTAGGTCTCAATGCCTCGACAATTACATGTACTCCGTCACCAATGATCTTTTATAATTATTTTACACGTGAATATGCCATTTCAAAGACAATGTATGCATAACTTCAATAGCATACCTCTCTAATATATTAAAACAGACACTATTGTATTGATTATAATGTTCTGCTAATCATAACGAAAGTCAAAGATTACAGCAATACATACAACGGATGGTAAAAGCACTCGATCAAAAATTTTCCTAACTCGATTTGTTCTTTTACGTAGTAAACTATTTCGATTTAAAACATACTAGTTGCTCATAGTAATATATGTTTGATACCTTGCAAATACAATTAAGATTGGAAATAGGGAATGTATCAAAGAGACAACAACCCGACCAAAGAAAAGAAAACAGCAAAAGGTCACCAACCGGTCTTCAATGTAACGAGAAACTCCCGCACCCGGAGTCGTCTTTCAGCTGGCCCCTAAACCAATATATAGACAATAATAGTGCATTGACTTGAAATATCAACGATACAAGGATGAGGCTTAGAAACGGGGAAATGCGAGGCTGTGCCGAGCTATTTCCCCGTTTCGGGCCGAATCCTTATATCGTTGATATGTCAAGTCAATGCACTATTATTGTCTTTATACTGCAATCGTTGATATGTCAAGTCAGTGCACTATTATTGTCTTTATACTGAACATCCCCTTTAAAAAGGCCTCATATCATGCTCGCGAAAAAATATAGAACACAATGGAATGTACATATTTACCTGTTGAAACTCACACTCGATGGTGAACGAAATCGTTTGAGTATATTTGAGTACTTAAATATCAACCATAAGCATGAAACATAATGATTTATAGGTTACAAACAAAAAATATTAACAGATGAAATATGTTTTTCCAATAATTGCAAAAAAAAACAAGGTTGAGTCGATCCACGCATCGTTGTATGCATTGGTAACAAGAACAGGTTGAAGAGGTCGTATGAATAATTAAATTCCATTTCGGCATTTTCTATTTAAATATTCATGAGGAAAAGTGATATCGTTTCAGTGACTGTATATGACATAGACATATACAGTCAACGCATGTTGACTGCTCAAATGGAACGAGTGCAGTATGTATACTAGTTCAGTGATAATGAACGCCATACTAATTTCCAAATTGTGTTCATATACTAGTATATATATATTAAACGTTTTATATACTGAAGTACGATAGCATTCAGCTTTTTTTCTTATTTTACGCGTTGTGTCTGAAGCTTTTTTATAATATAATTGTGCAAATAATTCCTACCAATCTCAATACAAAAAAGCTTCAGAAAATTTTTCGAGAAATCACAAAAAATAAAAGCAGTAAAAGGTAACCAAATAAGTACAAAGTGAGAACAGATATACAATAAGTACTGTTGGTGATAGTTAGAATAGTACACATTGCATGTGTTTTAAGAAGAAGTGATATGCTTGCAATAAAGAGTTGCGTTCAAATTATCTGAGACAAAAATTCCTCATTTGCTTATCAATGCATCAGGTGATTTTACTGCAGCAATTGTTTCTATAAGAGTGTGGCACTTAAGGTGTAATAAGTAAATGTATATATCTTTTTACGATAAAACAATGCTGATGTCTGTTTCAAGTTCCATCAGATACCATGGATACGTTAATTATCAATTTAATTCTTTAATGACACTGGTAAATTGAACACAATTATATACAACTTAATAAAAGTTCCTTTTTATTGCGGTTGTGTTTTTTTATTTGAGAAAAGTTCTTTATTACTGTCGTTGTTGTCGATAATACAATTTATCTTTCATTCAGTTTCATGATAAATTCAAGAAGATCAGGTGATACTTTCACATCATTATCTTAAATGATTAGAACAATATTTTGTTTACTGTTTGCGACATAGCCTGACACAATAAAGCCGTTTTTGATTCAATCTGTATTGCCAATTACCAAGCAAATATAAATTTAACTATTTTTTTTTTATAACATTTACTTGTTGATTTGATGTCATATGAAATTTTAGTGAATGTTGTTGATTAAACATAATTATGATATGTAATTTGCTTCCGTTTGTCTTTTTGTCAGTCGTTTGTTTTTTTGCTTCGTGACAAAATAATATGTTAAATCATTTCAGAAAGAGAGACGAAAGATTCCAGAGGAACAGTCAAACTAATTTATCGAAAATAAACCGACAACGCCATAACTAAAAATGAAAAGGACATACAATAGTATACATGCCGCAACATATAAAACTAAAGAAAAAACAACACGAACCCCATCAAAAACTAGGGGTGATCTATGTTTCATAGTGTGTTATTTTAACCAATGTTTCGGGTTCAGGGATGCCTAACTGTTGTTCACAAACATGTTTTACCCCCACCATATTCGGACTCGTTGTGTGGCTGTACCAATTCAAGCGCTTTTAATGTCATGTTAGTACATTTATGTGTATTGTTGAACCAGATTGATCTTTGTACACCAATGGACAATTATTCGTTGGTGTCATTCTTTTGCGGTCTAGAATTTAAGGATCTGGTATTTAATTGAGTCCACCAAATAATCTTAATGTCTTTCAAATTATCGTGGGCTTCAAAATCATTTAACTTGACACGGTGCATGGCCAAGAAATTTCAACGGCTTGATATTATTAAAACAATGTGCCTGCCAAATGAACTGAATGTCATTTGCTAATCGGTAAATGTTTAAACTTACAATTTCAGTGTACCAATGAATGTTCTTACTCAGTTCAACAATAATGTCTTGCAATAGTTTGGGATCGATAACACCTTAGAATGTCTTTGGGATGATCTTGAGCAACGTGTCAATAAAAGCTAATCATGCGCAACAAATATCGAATATCTCAGTTGCGTTACAACATGGATGGAAAAGAGGTACTACTTATAAACATATAAATGATTATGCTCCAAACCACGAAGATTAAGAACAACGATAGTCTGCTGCCTATGCGGTTTGGGCTTTGCTCATTGTTGAAGGCTATACGGTGACCTATAGTTGTTAATTTCTGTATCATTTGGTCTCTTTTGGAGAGTTGTCTTTTTGGTAGCTGATTATTCGGTAGGGGCGTTGATCATTGTTGAAGGCCGTACAGTGACCTATATAAGTAATTTCTGTGTCATTTTCGATTATTGAGAGTCGTCTCAATGACATTCATACATCATCTTCCTTTTTATATTTATATGTTAGTGAAATAAAATGAATATTGACCAACTGGATGTGGCTGAGTTATTATTTCAATAATTACTCAGTAACTTAATGAAAATGTATGCTTAATGTAAAGTAGCAATGCTGCAAAAAAGTACATGCTTTGGTGCACTCGGAATATTATTTTGAAGAAAAAAACCTCTGGATTACCTTTGGGCAAAGAATATATTCCAGCTTGACCGAATATTTCAAATAATTGTACTTATAACTTTGAATAAGGAACACTACAACTTTTATATTTGTTTCAATGTTTCAGAAAATCGCTCTGAACGGACTGCAATAAATTTTGATACTCTGCAATATTCGTTCTCAAAATGGATTGTTTTGAATCATTGCAAATTGGCTAAAATTCTATGTTTTTTGCCTGAAATCTAATGAATTTCTTTTTGTTTAGAGAAATTGCATCAAACTTTTAAATACTACAGCTTAATTCAATTTTTCTTAGAAAAAAAAATGCAATTCTCAGCTACCTTCAAATTCTTCCTGCAATAACAAAAGAAAATAAATAATATACATACTAATATTTTCGCATTTCCCTGTTCTAAGTCATATTGTACTTTTAAATTTATACAATAAACTAAATTTTTAGCCTTCTGAAATCTTACATTCAAAACTCAAGGCTAAATGTTTAGCTTTCAAAGATTCTCAATTAAATGTAATCGGCTCGAGTTTTAACTATAAATTTGATCAGTTTGAACAAAAACAGTTGATACATGAAAAAAATGCTAAAGTTTTAGTAAAAAAAAATAACATGTTGATCGCAATGCAATATAGTAAATTGTAAATTATAAGCCTGGTACCTTTGATAATCGATTTTGGAGATGAAATTTAGCGACTTTAGCGATCATTATTTTGATTTGATCACGAAAATCACGAGTAAAAGTTTACATTTAAGTTTTGAAGCAAGCACTAGAATTGAATGTCCTACAACATTCATAAACTGTAGAATAGTTTATCATTATTATACTAATCGACTTTTGGTGGGATTTTATTTCTCAATCTGTAGGTATTATGTGGTTTTGGTAGGATTGATATTCTTTTCGACATTTTGAGATTGCCTCAGGCATCAGCAACCTCTTCAATACTATAAAACTATAGTTTGTACCAGGCAGTATATATATTGTACATATGCCTCATTCAATGTAAAGTGCTAGAAATTAATAGAAATGTACTCTTTTGTAATTCAAGTGATATAGTTCCATCTTTTGCTAATATGTGTGAACAAGATAAGTTTAGTTTCATTCTGAAAAGTAATGATACAGACATTAGTACTGTAAGTGTAGCTGGAATAAGCGATATGTATGATTTGAACATTCATTTAAAGCAAAAATAATGTTGTTAAGAACTTTTATAGTATTAATGCTAATTGTTAATGGCTTGAATTAATAATTTTGTATGAATAACACCTCCACGCAATGTAAATATAAAATATGTATCTCTTATCATTGAGAAAATATGTTTGGTTTGGTTTTTTTGTTTTTGTCTGTTTGTTTGTTCATTTTTGTATTTGTATTTGTATTTTGTAAATGTCGGCTGGTATCATTTCTGTATAGGAATTTACACCAATAAAATTATTTGATTTGATTTTATGCCTATGGTTTGTCTATAGTATGTGTTGACACTTTAAAGTAAATGTCTTCTATTATAAGGACTCTATATGAGGTCAAAAGACATGGAACATGGTATTTGAAAAAAACGAGAGAAAGTTTAAATGAAAACCAGACATGAACTCTGGTTACAATTCATATTTTGTTTACATATTTTCATACAAAATAAAACTAGCAAAACTAGTTATATATAGAGATTAAATAACGTTCAAGTTACCAAGTTTCTCCTCCTCTTCTGGTATGCTTATTTCCCTTGAATACAATTATCATTTATATTAAGAAAACACGAACAGTTGATGTATTGTAATATTACAATAGAGTAAAAACAACTTTGCGCCATTTTGTAATCATAATCAGTCTGCGTCATTCAAATGCTTTAATTATATTTGATGAATTTATGAAATGTCAAACGTTTACGTGATTTTAACATTTAAAGCGCCTTTATGATTAACATTTTGTCTTTAAAACGCTTGAATAATTGTATCACCTTTAGATTATTTGGTTCTGTAATTATTAATGTTACAGCTTCAATAAAAAAAATATCATTATACATTTCTAATTTTATTTAACTGTTCCGAACTTAAAAGATTCTATAGACACACATTTGTGATATATCAGCTAAGCATGTTCAGATTTGAATGACAATATTTGAGTTAAGAACCTTTCACTTGAGCTTCTCATCAGTATTTACATGAAAATCAATAATAGGAGATTAATGAAAACCAAAACAAATAGATAGATGTACACTAAAGTCATGTAAGTATACGTTATCAGTTTGTGTAAATGCCTTGTACTTAATTCAAAATTCAGAAACGTACAGGCATTTTTGTTGCTAAATCCACGAAATGATATATCAGACTATACATTGTTTCCCTACATACTTCAATTCATACAACAATACACTTAGGTTTAATTGTAATCTTTATATTATTGGTGATTAAATTAATCAGGTATTAATAACCAAATATTCAGCTGAAACTTCTACTTAAAGAACATTCAATTGGTAAGTGACATTCCACATAATAGTTAAATTTGAATATTGTCTATATCGCAAATTCATTTTATTTTGATATTTTAAAACATAACTTAACATGCATTGATATCCAGGTATTTATTTTTATATATTTTATAAATGAGGTACCAAGGATAAGTCTTCCGAATTGTGATAATTTTATTATGACATAATTAATTGTGATGTAATTGGTTGCTTTATTGTGATGTCCCCACAGCTGGCCTTCGACTATTTTATCTTTTTTGTGTGTTATTTTGGCACTTCAACTGTTTTTTTTTTGTTTTTTTACATCCTTAGCTTTCTAATATAAGGTTCTGAGCGTAAATGATGAAGATAAACCCAGAATAGCTTCATTTTTATCACTTTTGCAGCGATTTTTGTTATAAACGGTTATCTTAGTCTGACCCCAGTCACGAACTGTTTTAAAAATGCTATAATATGTAATATGTTAAACAACACGGGCGGAAAATGTAAGGTAAACTTTGTTTGCTATAGTGGACAAAATGATGACGACAGTGCAACGTGTGATTTTGGAGGAAATTACCGATGCTCACGTTTTTATATATAATATGCATGTTTACCACTCTAGTTTGTAGTTCAGAACCTTCCACTTAAGCATGTTTACCTTCTCATCCACTGGAGGTATGACTGAGAATGTCAACCGTTAAAGATAAGTGCAAAACAAAACAAATAAAATGATATAAACCATAATAAAAGTTAGTAGCCCAAGCAAACGCTTGCATTCAGTTATACAACTCTACACATAAGTCGACATTTCAAAATTTGGGCATTGACAATTATGAACTCATTTGTGCGCTCTCGCTGAAGCATCCAGAAAAGCACTCTGGGGACACTTTGTTTATGAAATGTAATGGAATTTCTACATGCTATCAATTTTTATGTATGCATAAAAAAAGCCCTTCATTTTTCGGCGAAAGCTTATAACTTTGTGTTATAACTTAATGTCTATAAAGTGAGCTGAAGTTTAATACTGGTATTATATGGCTGATTCACTCGTTGAAATTGATCTTTTTTTCTATGGAGAACACTTGTTCTGCTGACAGAAATGATAGGGTCCTGATATTTTGTGTACTTTAATATCCTATACTCTCATTCAAGGTTTATCCTTAACTTGGTCTCAACTTTTGAATAATCTTTTTCAACTGTGTCTCTGAATGTTATTCCTGACTATACAGCTTATATGTATGTTCAACTTGGCGTTTATTTTTGTTGTAGTTCAGTTGTTTTGCTGTTCTATTGTTTTCCTCTTGTAGTTGATTGTTTGGTTTTGGTTTGTAACCCGGATTTGTTTTTATTGTTTAATTAGATTTATGACTATGGCGGTATATTACTGTTGCTTTCAGTACGATTAAAGAGTTTTTTCATGATGAAGGCTATACTGTAATATTCATTTTCTTTGGCTGGATAGTAGATCATTTGGCAATCATTAAACCTTACCCAACTATAAAAGTTATTTCATGTCTAGAGTTTATTACTATGGAAGGAGGAAAATAAGAAATAAAACTGTTATGTTGAGAAACTTTAAAATACCCCAACAAGGAGAGTCTCAGTCCACGTTAATACAAAAATTGAAAAAAGGGCACTGTCTCTTGTCAAATGAGGTAAAAAATTATAAGCAACAAAGCAACAAATTCAACAAGCTAAATGAAACACAATAATACATCAAGACAATAACAAACATTAAAAAGCATAAACCTGGTGGAACTGAAACCATTTTTTTAAATTATGTCCTGTACCAAGTTAAGAATATGTCAGTTGTTTATCAGTTTGTCCGTTTCTATAAACTTTTGTTTTGGACAGGCTATTTGCGATGTTTTTTTACTTAGATTTTTCTTGGAGTTTAGTATTTTTGTTGTTCCTTTATTTCCTTTTAGCGACTGATTCGTATAATCAACAGATCTTGAGTTCTTAAGGATTCATTAAAAATATGGCCATTTCAACATGTTCAAATCCTTTTTTTCTGTTTTATTATTTTTAGTATGTTTCTTCTATCAATAAATCAACAACTACTAGAAACTTATATATGATTAAAATAATTTATTAGCATAATAAATACATAACAATAAAATAATGTGATCATGTGATACATGTAAACTATGGAATAACAGAATACCATTAGCCAGGTCTGCCACCTGTTAACTGTTGTTGTCCTACTGGTAAATTACGAAAAGGGCTATTTGTAATAGGACCATGGTAGGGTGTTGCATAGGTACATTCTGAAAGCTGATTAAGTCTTTCATGTCTATACTCAGTGCATCTCAAACAAATGCAAACTGGTAAAATGTGCACTAAATAATGAGCATGACAGGTTTTAAGTTCATGCAATAACCTCATAAAATCTTCTGCACTTATATGTCCCTGTAAATTAACTCCATGTAAATTAAGTAAATACAACTCATTAATGACAGAATGATACATTGGTTTGATATAAAGCGAATGAATTGCAACAGCATTTTTTGCACTGATTTTTCGTGGCAGAAGCAGTTTAACAAAGTCTGTTTCCAGTTGGAACTTTTCAATCATTGGAACAAGAAGAGCTGTTTTGCCCTCTCTGCATCTTTTTACTTCACTATTGTCATTTACTAAGCATTTAAATAAAAAGCCTAATGTAAAATTGCGATTATACTCTGATAAAATAATTTCTATTTCTATTACATCATTTTCATTTTGCATTTGCATATAATTATTAACAACATCTAATAAAAACTCACGTCTTTTTAGTGCTAAATGAACTTTGGTCTGGGGCGCAATTGTAACCACACTGGGTTCACCATCATGACCAAAGTTTAAATGAAGAATTAGCTTATTCATGATAGAATTGCAATATCCCTTTTCCTTTTTTTCCCTAACTATTTAATTATAGTTCCCTATTAAGAACAATATTCTTGCCCGCCCCAAAAAGGAAAAAGGATAGAAGCAGATATGTTTTCAAGATGCTTCTACACCATAGCAAACCTTCAGACAATCATGTGGATAGTGTTTTTAAAACACTCTTTGAATGTTCAAACATTTGGTCTTTAATGTGACCCTTGAAGGTTAATCAAGAATCAACAAAATATAGTTTAATATATCAAATTATTTTTAACAATGACAAAATATAAACAGTTTATAACTAATTCTTATAATTCATCATTGCAGTGGGTCAAACAGCATAAAACTTTTATAGGCCACGGTGGACTGAATATAATATATATTAACTAGAGGCTCTAAAGAGCCTGTGTCGCTCACCTTGGTATATGTGAATTAAACACAGGAAGCAGACAGTTCATGAAAACACTGTGTTAAGGTGACTGTGAAGTGTTTGAACATCTTACTTTACTGAACATTTTTTGCTGCTTACAATTATCTGTCTATAATGAACTTGTCCGTGTAGTTTCAGTGGAAAATGTTAGTAAAAATTTACAAATTTTATGAAAAATTTAAAAAAAATTGATTATAAAGGACAATTACTTCTTAGGGGGTCAATTGACCATTTTTGTCATTTTGACTTATTTTTGAGTCTTAAATTGCTGTACATTATTGCTGTTTACAGTTTATCTCTATCTATAATAATATTCAAGATAATAACCCAAAAGAGCAAAATTTCCTTAAAATTACCAATTTAGGGGCAGCAACCTAACATCGCGTTGTCCGATTCATCTAAACATTTCAGGGCAGATAGATCTTGACCAGATTAACAATGTTACTACATGTCAGATTTGCTCTAAATGCTTTGATTTTTGAGTTATAAGCCAAAAACTGCATTTTACCCCTATGTTCTATTTTCAACCGTAGCGACCATATTGGTTGGTTAGCTCGGTAACAAAACACAATTTTTAAACTAGATAGCCTAATAATAATTATGGCTATGTTTGGTAAAATTTGGCTTAGTAGTTTCAGAGAAGAAGATTTTTGAAAAAGTTTACTTAGATTTACGAAAAAATGGACTATAAAGGGCAATAACTCCTGAAGAGGTCAACTGACCATATGGTTCTCTTGACTAATTTGTAAATCTTACTTTGCTGAACATTTTTGCTATTTATAGTTTATCTCTATCCATAATAATATTCAAGATAATAACCATTATATATATGTTTATTATCCTCCTTCAGGAGAGTATAGATATACAAATGTGGTATAATACAGAGTGTTAATAATAAGAATTTAAATAACGATTTAAATAAAATAAAAGAATAAATAAATATTTATATTAATGAATAATTAAATTGATCATTGAATAAATAGAATAGATAAGTTCAGATGAATCGAAAAATGTCTTTTAAGATTTTTCAGTTGTAATAAATATCAAGTTAACTGTCATATTCCTTAAACAGTAAAATTTCCTTAAAATTAATAATTTAGGGGCAGCAACCCAACAATGGGTTGTCTGATTCATCTGAAAATTTCACTGCAGATAGATCTTGACCAGATAAACAATTTTACCCATTGTCAGATTTGCTCTAAATGTTTAGTTTTTGAGTAATAACCAAAAACTGCATTTAACCTCCATATTCTATTTTTAGCCGTGGCAGCCATCTTGGTTGGTTGGCCGGGTCAAAAAACACAATTTTCAAACTAGATACATCAATGATGATTGTGGCTAAGTATGGATTAATTTGGACCGGTAGTTTCAGAGAAGAAGATTTTTGTAAAAGATCATGGAGATTTACAAAAAATGGTTTAAAATTGACTATAAAGGGCAATAACTCCTAAAGGGTTCAACTGACCTTTTTGATCATGTTGACTTATTTGTAAATCTTACTTTGATGAACATTATTGCTGTTTTGAGTTTATCTCAATCTATAATAATTTTCAAGATAATAACCAAAAACAGTAAAATTTCCTTAAAATTACCAATTTAGGGGCAGCAACCCAACAATGGGTTGTCTGATTCATCTGAAAAATGTCAGCGCAGATAGATCTTGACCTGATAAACAATTTTACTACTTGTCAGATTTGCTCTAAATGCTTTGGTTTTTTTAAGTTTTAAGCCAAAAACTGCAATCTACCCCTGTATTCTATTTTTTGCCATGCCGGCCATCTTGGTTGGTTGGTCAGGTCAAAAAACACAAATTTTAAACTAGATACATTAATGATAATTGTGGCCAAGTTTGGTTTAATTTGGCCCAGTAGTTTTAGAGGAGAAGATTTTTGTAAAAGTTAACAACGACGGACGACAGACGACGGACGCCAAGTGATAAGAAAAGCTCACTTGGCCTTTTAGGCCAGGTGAGCTTAAAACATGTTATGAAAACATATTTTGCCAACATGAATCGTGAAGCAATACAAATAATTCTAAAACTTTCTGATCACTGTGCTCTAAAATTACATTCTGAGTTTATTTTTGTTTTAATCAGAAAAATTAAAATGTATTTGCAGCTTTATTTTAATTCATTTTAAAATTTTGTAAAGTTTAAACCATTTTTAAGCAATGTATTGTACATGTTATACTATGTTTGAGGTATTTTTGTACAGTTCATAACAAGCCTTTTTTGCAATTATATACAAGTGATAACATGTACAACATTTCTGTACATGATATAACATGTACAAAATTGCAATTTGAATACAACATATAGAAATATTTACATGATTTATGTACATATATATACAAAAAAATATCCTTATTACTTTTGATTCATTTTTTATCATTGCTTCAGATGTTAAAATATATATTTCTTAATCAATTTTGTTTTTAAATTGAACACTGTAGCATTTATTTCTCATCCTAGCTGTACTCTAACATTATAATGACTTGGACACGTAAAAACTTACTCTTTCATTCAATCCAATAAAGAGAC
This sequence comes from Mytilus trossulus, assembly GCF_036588685.1. Classification (NCBI taxonomy): domain Eukaryota; kingdom Metazoa; phylum Mollusca; class Bivalvia; order Mytilida; family Mytilidae; genus Mytilus; species Mytilus trossulus. Next base: position 42,407,859 of record NC_086385.1, on the reverse strand, counting down.
AATTATGAGCATAATCTCTTCATCCTGGCTGAACGCTTACAGTATGAAGATCATTAAACACAAGTATTTGTCTTTTATTCAATTCAATAATTAAACAACTTGTATATCCAAGCGGAATGATGAAGTAAAAGGATTATATCTATATACATTATGGTTCATATTATAGGTAAAGAAAAATAAAGTTAAAGATGCATGATGCGTGAATATTTTGACATTTATGTTGCAAAAGATTATCCACCAATTCTGAAGGTCCACAAAAAAACTGATAATGTAACAGAACATGGAATAAATAAAGAAACTATACCTATTCACAGAAACTTAATACATTGTTTATATAAACAAACAACAACAATAAAATATTAAAGGCACAAGATAGTCTTTATTATATCATTATCCTCACTGTAACTAAAAATAACTATAAGGTTCAATCTCTTTCAGTGTATCTATAACTTTCCTACTTTTCTCATATTAAAGATAAAAACTCTTTGATTCAATCCAATAAAGAGACAATTTTGGGCATAATCTCTTCATCCTGGCTGAACGCTAACAGTATGAAGATCATTAAACACAAGTATTTGTTTGTTTTTTTATTCAATTTGAAAATTTGACAAGTTTGCTATCCAAGAGAATGATTAAGTAAAAGTATTATATATATATATCATTGCAAAAATCAAGGTCATCTTTGACTTGAATTTTCTTTATATATATTAAGTTCTTGCTAAAAAAATCAGACTCAAGCAAAACTTTACTGAATTTGAACTTATGAAGTTGTAACTTTTCGGATATGTCCCTGTTATACACATGGAAACTTTTTTCTCAAGCTTCTTATACTATATACATGTTATAGGGGTGTATACAATACACAGTGAAAAAACAGTACTCATAATTATGATTTTTTTTGTGCATAAATGAATAAATATGAACTTAATGGAAAGAACTGTGTAATACACTCTTTTGTTTGCAATGCAGACTCATTTACTCCACGAAAAAATAATATTGAAAATTTGCAGACATAACAAACATTTACACTTAGTCTATCTATTGAAAAATTGAAAAAACTTTAGATAAATAATAATGTAAATTGAAGTCAAACAGAACTAATATACATCCATGTGTTCTCTTTCCTGATTTTTATTGTTTGCTTTGCATTTGCTTTGTGTTTGGTCAAACTTATGGTAAAGTTGCATAACATAAAAAAGTTCTGCTGTCATAGAACTGCATGACTAAACTAAAGGTCACAATATTTTCTTGAAGGGATTTTGTTATATATTAATATATTTACTTATATTCTTACTTCACAGGCTTTTTTTACTTTTCCTATTATCGATTTTCATCAATAAGACAAAAAAAAATTTACAACATTTTGCAATACCATAGTTTTATCATAAGTAGATATACATTCAACTTATTTGAAATATGACACAAAGTATCCTGAATTTGTTGTTTCATATCAGACGAACTTATTTAAATCTTAAAGGGGCACTAGCTACAAGATATATAAAAAAACAATTATATATTTTTTTTTGGCTCAATCACTAATGAAATACAAATTGTGAAATAATAATTCACTTTTAGCATTTAGCAGCCAGTATGATTTAGTTCTGTCAAAATAAGCTAAAATCATTGATAATGAATTATTCACTTGCAAGTGAATAATTCAACCTCATTGAATTTGTATTAATGTGATCTTCAATTTAACTCCTTAGCTTGAAATGGATAACACATGAATTGAATGTGTAAAATTATTTAAAGGAAAAGAATATCAACATTGAAAGTGAAACAAAGGTAAATCAATTGATTGACTGATTTGATCCACAGAAAAAAAACGATGATAAACATTAATTTTTCATCTACTGTGGATTCATTATTATTCGTTGGATATTAATTTTCGTGGATTTCGTGGGAACAGACGAACCACGAAATTAAATGTTCAACGAATACCAAATTTTCTATTGGCTTGTATGCAGATTTCTCCAAAACCACGAAATTAAATATCCACGAACATGTAAGTTTTCCTCAATCCACGAAAAATTGGTACCCACGAAAATAAACAAATCCACAGTATAATATAAAATTAACTAGACCTAGAATAATCCAAGAGCATGAATTTGCTTGATCTATTTATATCTATATTTATGTTTACATCGCTTATATGATCATTGAATGACTTTAGAGGTCAACTCAATAATTAATTAGATGGCGGTCTAGACTGAGAACACACGAAATGAAGCTATGTAATTTTATACCGTGTCCTCTTAATATTTATTGTAGACTTTTAATAGGTTGGATAAATGTTAACATTATTCATTATTATAAATCAAATACTAGAAATTAAGTAAAATCGGTGAACATGAATTTGACAGCTAGTGCCCCTTTAACATTTAACAATTTTTTTTACAAGTTCTTTACACATATCTTCCTTCTTTTTCTTTTTTTCTCTGTCTTGTTTACATATGTTTTCAAGTTTTTAATAGTACCAATATCAGTCAGTCTTACTGTACACTTCTTGGATTCTGCTGTATATATTTTCTTATTTCCTGATCTTTTTCTGCCTACAAAACATCAACTTATTTTACTAACTAAAAAGACTATTATTATGCAAATACATTGCTTTTAAAACTAGAGGCTCTAAAGAGCCTGTTTCGCTCACCTTGGTCTGTGTGAATATTAAACAAAGGACGCAGATGGATTCATGACAAAATTGTGTTTTGGTGATGGTGATGTGTTTGTACATCTTAATTTACTGAACATTCTAGCTGCTTACAATTATCTCTATCTATAATTAACTTGGCCCAGTAGTTTCAGAGGAGAAGATTTTTGTAAAAGATTACTAAGATTTACAAAAAAATGGTTAAAACTTGACTATAAAGGGCAATAACTCCTAAAGAGGTCAACTGACAATTTCAGTCATATTGACTTATTCATAGATCTTACTTTGACAGCATTTATTGTATTTTAAAGTTTATCTCTATCTATAATAATATTCAAGATAATAACCAATAACAGCAAAATTTCCTTAAAATTACCAGTTCAGGGGCAGCAACCCAACAACAGGTTGTCCAATTCATCTGAAAATTACCGGGCAGATAGATTTTGACCTGATAAACAATTCTACTTCTGTCAGATTTGCTTTAAATGCTTTGGTTTTTGAGTTATGAGCCAAAAACTGAATTTTACCCCTATGTTCTATTTTTAGCTGTGAGGCCATCTTAATTGTTTGACTGGGTCACGCCACACATTTTTACAACTCAATACCCAAATGATGATTGTGGCCAAGTTTGGTTTAATTTGGCTAGGTAGTATCAGAGGAGAAGATTTTTGTAAAAGATTAAGATTTACGAAAAATTGTTAAAAATTTACTATAAAGGACAATACCTCCTATTGCTGTTTACAGTTTATCTCTATCTATAATAATATTCAAGATAATAACTAAGAACAGCAAAATTTCCTTAAAATGACCAATTCAGGGGCAGCAACCCAACAACAGGTTGTCCCATTCATCTGAAAATTTCAGGGCAGATAGACAATTTTATTTCATGTCAAATGGCTCTTAATGCTTTGGTTTTTGAGTTATAAGCCAAAAACTGCATTTTACCCCTATGTTCTATTTTTAGCTGTGGTGGCCATCTTGGTTTGTTGGCCAGGTCACGCCACTCAATTTTTAAACTAAATACCCCAATGATAGTTGTAGCCAAGTTCGGTTTAGTTTGGCCCAGTTGTTTCAGAGGAGAAGATTTTTGTAAAAGATTACTAAGATTTACGAAAAATGGTAAAAAATTGTCTATAAAGGGCAATCACTCCTTAAGGGGTCAACTGACAATTTCGGTCATGTTGACTTATTTGTAAATCTTACTTTGCTGAACATTGTTGCTGTTTACCGTTTATCTCTGAATTTACCTCTATGTTCTTTTTTTAGCCATGGCGGCCATCTTGGTTGGTTGACTGGGTCACTGAACACAATTTTTAAACTAGAAACTAGATACCCTAATAATGAATTTGGCAATGTTTGTTTAAATTTTTAAAATACATAATTAGTACACAATTGATTACCATTTGTCTTTATTTTAATCATATATAAGTTACTAGTAGTTATTGATTTGTTGACAGAAAAAAACACACTGAAAAACAATAAACAGAAAAAAAGATTTGAAAAGGCCATATTTTGAATGAACATTCATTTTTTGTAGCATTTTCAAAGGTCTCAAGGTCTATTGATTCACGGAAATGTGTTTTTTTATGTATTAATGAAACAATTTCTCATTAAATTTCCAAATATAGGCAACCAATGTTCAATATTCATAATTCGATAAAAAGGAAACAAATCTAGGCTGCAAACAAAAACTAAGGGAAACGCATCAGTCGCTAAAAGAAAATAAAGGAACAACCGAAATACTAAACTTCAAACAAAATATCTATGTAAAACAATCCCTTATAGCCTTGCCAAAAGAAACGCTCGAAAGCTTATAGATACGGACCAACTAATAAACAACTGTCACATTATTGACTTGGTACAGGCCATTATTTAAAAACAAATAGAAAAATGTTTTAGTTCAACCAGGTTTATGTGTTTTTATTGTTTGTTATTGTTTTAATGTATTATTGTGTATCATTCAGCTTGTTGATTTTTTGGCTTTGTTACTTTGTTACTTGTGTAGCTCATTTGACAAAATAATGTCCTTTTTCAATTACTGTTGTACAGGGAACTTAGACTCTCTTGATTGGGTATTTTAAAGTTTCTCAACGTGACAGTTTTATTTCTTATTTTCCTCCTTCAAAGTCATTAATCCTACATGCATACCTGGAATAACTTTTTTAGTTAGGTAATTAGGTTTCATGATTGCTTATGGTCTACTCACCAACCAAAGACACAAGGATATGAATATTACAGTATAGCCTTCATCATGAAAAAAACTCTTTGATTGTCTTTAAAGCAACAGAAGTATACCGCTGTTCAATAGTCATAAATTTAAATCTAATCAAACAATAAAACAAATTCGAATTACAAGTCAAAACCGAACAACCAATTAATAAGAGGAAAACAGAACATCAAAAGCACTGAACTACAACGAAAACAAACGGCAAGTTGAACATACATAGAAACTGTATTGTCAGGAATAACATCTAGAGAAACAGTTCAAAGAGATTATTCAAAAGCAGAGACCAAGTTTAGGGTAAATGTTGATTGAGCTTCTAGCATATTAAAGCATATAAAATATCAGGACCCTATCATTTCTGTCATCAATACAAGTGTTATCTACAGATAAAAGATCAATTTCAACCAGTAAATAAGCCATATGGTACTAGAATCATATTCAAAACAGTGTGGTCCTGGACATTGATTGACGACCTAAATTATCCCATTGACTGGGACAGATTAGGTGAACGTTTGTCTGTAACGACCATTGCTTACTTCTTACTTCTTACATAATTTAAACTTTGGGGTCACCAAAGGTTCTTAACACCTTTAATAATAAAATAATTCAAAAAATTATTCAGGAATAACCTTTATGTTTTGATTTATATTATTGATATAAATCAACACATCGTATTAATCCGGATTCGTTTTTTGAATTGCTTTATTTAGGTGTTGAGAACCTTTGGTGACCCCACAGATTCAGTGTCTTTAACAAGTACATAGTGAGCAGTGATTGTTACCGACTTCCTAATCTGTCCCAGTCAATGGGATAGTTTAGGTCGTCAATCAATGGCCAGGACCACACTGTTTTATGATTCTAGTATAAAACATCAGCTCACTTAACAGACCTAAACAAAAATTATATGCTTTCTCCGAAAATTGAAGTTTTTTTTTAGCATTGATAGCATAAAGAACTCGCATTACATTTCATTAACAATGCGCCTCCGGAGTACTTTTATGAATGCTTCTTCAGCAGGAGAGCTTAAATGAGTTAACAAATGTCTATGCAAAGATTTTGAAATGTCGACTACTTTTTTTTTGGCACTTATCTCTAAAGTTTGATTCCTCCCACACCAATGAATGAGAAAGTGAGTTTAACATGCTTAAGTGGAAGAATCGGAGTTACAAATAAATAATCATGCATATTATATATACATTCGGAAGCATAGGTATTTCCTTCCAAAAATCCTAACTTTGCACGAGTTAACAAATACTACTGTATCATTTTGTCCACTATCGCAATTGCTATTGTGACTATATTGAACGCATCTATCCCATCGAGCATGAGATAACGGATAAAACAGATACAGTTAAGTCGGCCTTTATCTTGACTTACATCTAAACATTGACAATGAGGGTCTTAGTAGTGCACATTCTAGCAGCCAGCGCCTGCATACTGAGTAGATATCTCTAAATTGATACGGTTTTCCCGATCTTGTATTTCCTATCAATACAGGATTTTCTTGGTAGAGGATTGCTGCTCACAAGGAAGTTATTAAACCAAGAGTTCCAAATGGTGAAGTTAAAATCATCCCTTCGTTAATGTTACAGACGCCATCACGAGACGGGTGGCCGTTATGGAATAACAGTTTCACAGATGATATTGTATATGTTCCTTAAGTGGTAACATTAATCCCCTTTCATTTGTGCATGAATATGACCTACCGAAGTAGACTATATACCGGATGTGTAATAACATAAACAACACGACGAGTGCCACATATGGAGCAGGATCTGCTTACCCTTCCGGAGCACATGAGATCACCTCCAGTTTTTGGTGGGGTTGTGTTGCTTAGTCTTTAGTTTTCTATGTTGTTTCATGAGTACTATCATTTGTCTGTTTGTCTTTTTTTTCTTTTTTAGCAATGGCGTTGTCAGTTTATTTTCGATCTACATGTATGAGTTTGAATGACCCTCTGGTATCTTTCGCCCCTATTTTGCAAACAAAGTTTACCTTATATCCCCCTCCTTGCGTTGTGTCATACATTTCATATTACAGCACTTATGAAAACAGTTTGTTACTGAAGTCAGACTAAGATAACTGTTGACAACAAAAAAATGAAAACAAAGGTATATATATTGCATGCGTCCAAAGCGCTTTTCCGGGTTGATCTTAATCATTTACGCTCAGAGCCTGATATTTGAAAGACGAGAATGTAAGAAAAACAACAGAAACAGTTGAAGAGCTATTCGACTAAAAGAGCAAAAAGATAAGACAACAAAGTTGACTGTCAGCTGCACTTGGTGGACTGAAATATTAGGTTTTTTTTTTAAATATTTATTATTGGACAATTCTAGGGAATCAAAGGAATTGCAGAATGAAAACTCCTTTTTTTGCTGGCATGGTTTCTTAAAAAAAATTCGAAATAATATCTGTTATAACAAATGTAATTTCAACTGATCTTACGCTTTAATTTGCATATGGACAGTCTATTTGAGTATATGTGTGATAGGGATAATTGTCGTTACAACTATTATTGATTCTAATCACTTATCAGTGTCACCACGCGGATACATAAAAGAACTGACGGTATGATACTAGTATGAGACAAATAGTTGAACACTAATTAATGAATTTATCTCAAAAACCTGTATATATATGGACTGGTCCGTGATGACAGGTAATAACATCAGAGCAGTTAAAATTAAATTAGAAATATATTATAATTGCTTCCTTTGTTGAAACACCATTTAAAACAAATAATATAAAAGGTCAAACACTTATTCAAGCATTTAGGAGACAAAAGTCAAAACATAAAAGCGCTTTAAATGCTGAAATCACCTGAACGTTTGAAAAGTCCTTGATTTATCCATTGTCTAAAGCGTTTGAAAGATAAAGAATTTTGAAGACTTCAAAATGGCGCAAATTTATTTTTTATTTATAGTTAAATGGCAAAAACATCATTTTTTTCTGTTTTATAAATTGCAATAAGAATTTTATTTAGAGAAAGAATCATACCAAAACAGGAGGAAACATCAGGAATCTTTTACGTGAGTATTTCTTTATATTTGACTTGTTTTTCTAGTTGTTATATGTATGATAAAATGTAAACAAAAAATCTACTGAACCCATATGGTCATGTACAAGTTCTATAGCTGATATATTATATGTGTTCAAACAGCACAGTCAACTGTTGTTTGTTATACATTTATTCAAGTATTTTTTTATTCATATTTTGGACATCTTCACTCGCCTGTCCAAAGCCAAACTGACCCCTCTTTTAGTTTGTCTTGTCTTGACTTAATCTTAATGGTTTACATATTGTTATTAAAACAAACGACGTATCATATATGTAGACACAAAATTAAATAAACAGTACTGGTATACAATATGAATTTGAAGTATACAAAAGGAGGATGATAACAAAGATTTAGCGATAATACCGTGTCATAAATATGCAAATGCAGCTATTGTGTTTCTTTGAAACTTTCATGTAAACAAGTACCTGTGTTACTTAGTATTCTGAAATCGAGATACAGGGGCAGATCTAGCCATTATCAGAAGGGGAAAAAGGGGGGTTGTCTAATAAAATTGAGAATGGAAATGGGGAATATAATATAGTTATAGTACATTGAATAACAACAGGCTGCTGATGCCTAAGGCAAACTCAGAATTCAATTGGCGAAAACATCGACAATACCGTGTCAAAAAACGTGAAATATCGAAAAGAATACCAAACCTTCTCAAACCACATCATACCTACAAATTAGAGCAATAAAATCCCACAAAATGTCGATTAGTATAATTTGATGCATTTTAGCATGTTGATGCCAATTTATGAATTTTGTGAGAAATGCGGTACGTTTAAGTGCTTTTCAAAGGTACCAGGCTTATAATTTACAATTAACTATATTACAATAAAATCAAATTGCAATTTTTCGAGCAAAATGTGATATTTTTTTTTACTAAAAATTTAGCATTTTTGTTCATGTATTAACTGTTCTTGTCCAAATTGCTCAAACAGTTAAAACTCGAGCCAATAACATTGAAATGAGAATCTTTGAAAGCTAAAAATTTAGCACTGAGTTTTGAATGTAAACTTTCAGTAGGCTAACAATTTTAGTTTATTGTATAATTCAAAATGTAAAATATAACTTACAAAAAGGAATTCTAAAATTTTAGTATGTATATTATGCATTTCTTTTTTTATTGCAGGATGCATTTGAAGGATGTTAAGAATTGCCTTTTTTTCTAAGATTGATATAAAGTTGTTAAAACTCCTAGATTTCAGGCAAAAAACCCTAGAATTTTAGTCAATTTGCAAAGATTCAAAACAATCCATTTTGAGAACGAATATTGCAGAGTATCAAAATTTATTGCAGTCCGTTTCTGGTATTCAGAAAATGAAATAAATGGATATTACGTCAATTTAACCAGCTCAAAATAGTTTTTCATTAATAAAAAATGGTAGCGTTTTGCTTATTATGTATTAACAATGATTAAGGAAGAGAACTTTTGACGACAATGCACTTTACACATTTTATACGTGTTGGTTTTAATTTCCTTGAAGAAAAACAAATCTAAACAAGATTTTAGATTGTCAGATTAAATCAATCCCGAACAGTTTCATAACCAATTCAATTTTGGATTTCAATTTACACCAATTTGCATAGTTATATAACTATGATCTGGAATTTACATTTGATAACAGTAACAATAACCAAATAATTTCTTTGTACTTTATCTAACACGAACTAAATGTAAATCTTACTCTATTGGTAATCAAATCATGCATAGACATTTTATCTAATGTATATTTTGTTTTGAAACTCGATTATTGTTGCCGAGCAACGCCTTATATTGTATTTAGGAACTGAAGGATTGCATTTTGTTTCAGAAAGAAACAGTTGCAAAATTTAATTAATGTAGTCAAATTTATTTTAAACCAGTTGGAATTTACAAGTCGACTTATAACTAGGTCTTGTTGAAATTTTGTATAGTTCAATTTTGCTTTCTTTCATATTTTCAATTGATTTGTTTATCATTTAAAAGGTTCGTTTTAGATATTTTTAAAATGATAGTGTTCAACCAACAAGCTAGTCCATTTATGTACACACTTTTAAAGATGGAAATAAATGTTTCATGAATCTTAATTTTCAGTTAATGTTTGCTATATGAATTGGTAAATCGAAATCATAGATCTGGTCAACATAAATAAAATTATAACACTTTTTATTAACCTAATCTTTAAATATAAACAAGAAAATGATGAATGATTGCCAATGAGACAATTCTCCACAAGAGACAAAAATGACACAGAAATTAACAACTATAGGTAATCGTTCGGCCTTCGACAATAAGCAAAGCCCATACCGTATATTCAGCTACAAAACTAATATATTATGATTTACGACCTTGCGCAATGAAACGAGAATAAAAATGTCGTGTTGTATAGATGTTAGTGTATGTGATTTAAACCATTTATTTGACAGGGAAAGTTAACACTAACGTTCACTTCTATTTATATTCGAACTTCTAAAATTGCAGGTGAAGGACAATGTTTTCACGCCGAAAATCCAAACAAACTTTTTTTTTATTTTGATGCAAATTCACTTCAGTATAAGTATAAATCAGTACAGTTGATTGCTGTGCCACGTTTTCATCTAATATCAAGGGAACAATATAGAATTTTGTTAGAGACAAAACATAAGTCTATTTACTAAAATCTCTACTTTTTGTTTTCCATGTCAATGGAGCATTTGTTTTGCTTTTTTTCTTGTTGAATTAAAAAAAAAATGTCAATAAATCCACTTGTCATATTATCTCAATGTGTTTATTGTTTTGATAAACTTACAGCTATGTGTCAGCTGAATTTCAAATATTCAGACTTCGTTTTTGCAAAATAATTATTTTTAGGGTTAAGTAATAAAGTGCTTTCTTAAACATTGTTTTTTTTTAAGGGCATCCGATACAGTTTCAAGGGAGCTAACTCTTGGCGCGAAGTTAAGCGTTTGAATTCCGGCAAAACGTCACTTTTTGCGGGACGTAAAGCGTGTAATTTTCCGTAATAAGAAACGTAATGTGAATTTTTGGTGCTCCAATTTCTGGTTCTCCCGCATGCTAACTTCTACAACATTAATATTAGTGCATTTGATTCTAACAGGATAACAGGCTAATCAAATGATAAGAAATAAAACACATTACTGTTTCTGTGAGATCTTTAACAAAATATCGTATAGTAAAGCAATCCCAAGATGACTGACCCTTTTGGTGTTACTAGTAATATAATGCATGTCAATTATCATTTTGATATGGGGAAGGCGCTACCTTAAATGCCAGCTATATACCAAGACTATGTCCTATGTAGTGATTGATTTTTGATTGCTTAACGTCCAGTGGCAAATATATCATCATCCTTCATAAACCATGATTTAGTCCGGTTCCGATTACCTGTCAATTTATTACAGCACAGAAAACCAACAATGCTATTTTAAAACTGATACCGAATATTTTACACGAAGAAGTAAACTTCATTACAGTACAATTTATTCAATTTATTTATTTTAGATAAATAATGGTATTCCGCTAATATCAACAATGATACAACTTTAATAAAAGAACAAAGTTTATATTACCTCCACGTAGCACGTATTCTATCAAACAAAAAGTAACATCACAAAAATACCGAACTCCGAGGAAATTTCTAAAGGCAATAGCCAACAATATTTGCATACGCCCGTAAACATTTTGATTGGACGTAGTATGGTATAAAAATGTCCGGCGTCCGGCTGTCCGTCGTAAATATGGTACAGTATATCATATTATCCTACTGTCATTAAACTTAACATGGTTCTTTTTCAGGATGGTTAAACGATCTGTATTCAAATTTTATTTATAAGGATAAGGAATGAGTCAGGATATACTTCCAATAACTTCCTGTACCACCCCGTGTTATTTTAAAAACATGCATTGTTGGTTTTCTCATTAGACTACGGGCGTATCATGAGCTTGTAGCTCAGACGTTTATTCTTGACTTTTTTTTTACAAATACACTATAGAAATGACGGAATGACAGCAAATACAATGCAATTTCCGATATAGTTAATATTTCCGAATGGCATACTGACTCTGACTCTTTTAACGAATAGTTGATATGCAGTGATTTTCGAACGTGTCCATACGATATCAGTTTCATAGAAATATGGCAAGAATTGTACACTTGAAAAATCTTATTAACCACAAGGACCGGAAGGACAGACAGATACAAAGCATGTGCGATATTGTACGTACCCCGCAATGTGTAGCACTGTGGTGAAAAAATATGTATAGTAAATTACCAATTAAATTACCCATAGGTAATAGGCCCCTTTGTCCAGTCCTCTCGCTATTAACTCAATCGTGTTTTCCGAATAAAAAAAAATCAAAATTATTGTATAGTTTCTCTCTCTGGACAAAAGCATCTTTTAGCATATTGAAGAATCTCCTTTATAAGATTTTGTTTTTGTTTTCTCACAACATAAAACACAAGATATGGCATAAATGTAAATGAGATAACTCTCCACAAGAAACAAACACGACACAAAAATTAACAAAGTTATCTATAGGACACCGTACGGTCTTCAACAATGAACAAAGCCCATACCGCATAGCCTTTGAGCTATACAAACTGTGAATTTTAAACTGTTTAGGAGCCTCTCAATTTTATTCAATTTTAATCAATGACCCGAAAAAAAGTTAGATTTTATGAATAAATGTTAAATTATAAAAAGTGATTAAAACGTGAATAGAGGGATGTAAAGGAGTATTGTAATGAAGCAGCAGCCGTTTTGCATTTGCGCCGATCTGCATTTCATTTGCGCCGATTTTTTCTTTCATTTGCGCCGATTTTTTTTTCATTTGCGCCGAATTTTTTACAGGTAAATTACAGGTGAAATGATATAGAAGAGGTGGTTTGAATGCCAATGAGACAACTCTCCATCCCAGTAATGTTATTTTCATTTATCATTAAAGACCTCTTCCGTTAGCCAGTTCTACATATGTTATGAATTGTCTATCATAACATGCATATAACTGTTGTCTCCTGTTTTAAATCAAGAAGTAAAAACGTAAGATAACAGCACTTTGTTTATACTAAAATGACGAATTATATATGTACAGCATTCAAATCCATAAAAACGGAATGAATTTTAATCATAAATCTGTTTTTGCCGAGTATGTATAGTAGGCAACACATCTAATATATTCCTTTTTGACTTATGATTTTGTCAGGTGAAATGATATAAGAAGATGTGGTATGAGTGCCAATGAGACAACTCTCCATCCCAGTAATGTTATTTTCATTTATCATTAAAGACCTCTTCCGTTAGCCAGTTGTACATATGTTATGCCGGAATTGTCTATTATAACATGCATATAACTGTTGTCGAGTATGTATAGTAGGCAACACATCTAATATATTCCTTTCTGACTTATGATTTCGTCTCTTCTATATTTGGCGTAATTGTCGATAAAGAAGGCCATCTTTTCTTTGTCTGGCATACGAACTGGTGGGGGCATTTCTAGAGTTTGTATTTCTCACAAGGGAGCTATTAAACCAAGAGTTCCACACGGGGAAGTTGAAATCATTCCTTCGTTAATTTTATGGACGCCATCACGAATTGGTTTACCGTTATGGAATGTGTACTTGTACGTTGTCTACGAATGTATGAAATTTGTCATCAGAAGAAGCGGAGCGTCAGACAATGTCAAACGTGAAGCAGTCATCGATTTCATTTAGGGAAAGGAATGGTAACCCGAAACATTGGGATAGCCATTTACCAATTGCAATGTCACTGATTTGTCTTTATACTCTGTGATCGGCCAATGTTAAAGTATGAACTTACCTGTAACTTACCTGTAAATCCAATTAGGAAAAAATATAAAATCGGCGCAAATGAAAAAATGAAATCGGCGCAAATGAAAGAATGAAAATTTTCAAAATCGGCGCAAATGTCATACGCCCGCAGCAGCACATCAAACAAAATAAAAAAACAACACCTAGAGGTCAACATATTTTATAGATTAATACATCAAATTAATACATGAGTGTGTACAGTACATGTAACTGTATGTCAAGTTCTAAATTGCCGAGTCTTTAATTTCAAAAGCCGTAAAACTTATCAACAGTCCGTAATAACTTTAAAAAAAAGTTTTTCTTGAGATGTTTCTCACTTAGACCACAAACAGAGAGAGGTATTTATCATTCACATGGGTTTTTTTCCCCGGAAACAATATTACCTATTTAGAGTTAGTACTTTACAAACAATATTTATACATCTGAAAAATGTCGCCGGTAATTTGCAGAGATAACGTCGGAATTGTCTGCCAGCGACGTCGTGCACTTTGGCGCTAACGTTGAGGTTACAAAGGGGGGACGCAATTTTTAGGATAAATCGCGTTTATCATGGAATCAAGCACGGTGACCTATATTTTTTATTTGAGATTTGGAGAAAGCATGACAAAATGCAGTTTGTGCAGAAAAATGATAAAAATGACATTTTCAGAAACAGTTTATTTCCATTTTTTTAGGTTTAAAAAATACCACTTTGAGCATCTGGTCTGCAATGTCAAGCAAGGCTTGAATAATTGCATAGTTATTCGTGTAGTGATTTATTTTTTTCCTTTTTGTCATTTATCACAGCTTCAGATAGAACCCGATCTTAAATATTTACGACGAAAAATATCTGCTCCAAAAAAATTATAACATTGCCAATTCTTTTACAAAATTGCACAAATCCCCAATTTTCAGCCTTAATTTTCTCGAAAACAAGCACGGTGACCTATGTTTTATTTTGTGTTTTATTTTATAACTCGCCAAGGCCTACAACATATTACAAAATTATAAAAATGACATTTAATCGAGAAACTGTATCGGATGCCCTTAAAGTACAAGGGCAATTGTGTGTCAAGGTTTAATAACCCTCCAATTTATTAAACTTTGATGATTACAAGCCAATCTGTTATTTTTAGATAGGCTTATTTCAAATGCTACAAAAAATATAATATAACCCTGATTATGATTGCAGCACTATCATCCTTGAGAAAGAAATTGTGATGTTGGCTAATTTAGCAACGGAAATGAACAAAACATGTTATAAATCTATTTCCTGTTTAGAATTTTTAGCATCCGTAATCATTTCAAACAACTGTCAATGATAATTGCTTTATTCAAGGGATTGTAACATATTTTATTTTATAAATCTGTTAAAACATTCTGTTTAACTTATTCTTTATTTTTAATGACATTTCAGGGCGAATTTCATGCATATATAATTAAATATTTTTTATTAGAGACTTATTAAATTCTGACTATATTCTAATACAGAACCCTATGATATTTAACACATGCACTCCTTAATTTGTATGTTTGAATTCAATGTCAAACACAGTTCTCGTAAACGCGCGTGAAGATAACATTATTTACGATCTTATTTGACACGTAGAGAACACATGCGTTAAATTGACGTCATTTCATAATTACCATATTTCGTCTGATATCTACAAGTTCTTGTTCACATCTTTTATTCGGTTAACATGATGAGCACGTGTACAGGTTCTGACTGCAATGCTGTTGGTACCCGCGAAGAGTAATTAGGTATCGACCCAATACCAGTAAATACGAACTTTCTTTTACTATACCGAACGAATACGTTAATTAAAAGCTAACATACATGTCGGGCTCTATACACAGAATGTCTCTACAATAAAATCAAACGGAAAGTCCCTTAGCAAATGGTAACATCAAAAGCTTTAACACACGTACAAACGAATGGTGAACAATTATTACATACCTGAATTTTGTGCAGACATTTTCTTATGTAGAAAATGGTGGATTAAATCTTATTTTACAGCTAGCTAAACATCTCATATGTATACAGTGACAATAATTTTCATGATATTAACACCAATAAATGAAAAAAAAACCAGCCATATTAGGTTTAAATGTCATATATAGGGGTACAGCAGTCAGCTTGTCTCTCACATTTCCGCTTTATTCTTTTTAGTGTTGATATTATTGTGGTTTTTTTTATAACAGAGTTGTTTAAGACTCAATTGTAAACTCTACATTGCCACCATTTCGTATCTTTAGCTATAGGGTTAATGTTAATGTTAAGTAGTCATCAACATTTTTTAAATTAATTACCCTCATTTTTTCTAACAAACAACATAAATATAAGAAATGTGACATCATGACTTTAAGATAGTCATTGTTCGTCAATTCATGGAAATATGATTTAAGATTCATTGATTATTTATCAAATTGAATGTACAAATGCCTAAAACGAGTTGCGTAATGCTGTTATAAGATCCGTCAGGTACGTTCACAATGCGTGACTTCTACATACTCGATGTTTGTCCAGACGAAGATAAATGATTTGGGTTCATTGGCAATTCATTTATGTACAATTTCTTAAAACAGGATATAAGTTCCGTCAGATACGTTCACAATCAAATATAATCTATAATTACGTTGATTAATAGAAAACAATCAATACAACGCAATTGAAGTTCGTTTTTTATATTGGTTGTGTTAAATATTTGACTGGAGTAATTTGTTCTAGTTATTTTTGTCTGTGACTATATTTTCTTTTCATCAACTGAATGACACATTGAACAGAATCAGGTGTTACTTCCAAATCATTAACTTCAACAATCGAAATTATCGTTTTTCAACCGTTTTCGGCAGACGTTGACGTAAGCAAACATCGAACGTAGATCCCAATTATAACTTCAATGGTTATCAGGTGTATAATGAATACAATCATAATAATGCAACATGTATCCGTTGGTCATCCACAGATAACTAATATTGTGTATTGTTGTAAATAAATATTTAAAATTAAGCTGACTCGGCAAAAAGTGAAATGTTTTCCTTAGTAAAATGTTTAAACCTTATTCAGTAAATTCTTAAATTCCTTCCGACAATTTGTAAAATTTCAAGATGTGACTAGAAGCTTAAGAGTTCAACCAACCAGAAGGTTAAGTCGTCGGACTAATGTGATCGGTCAAAGCTGATCGATATTAGTCTGACGGATTGATGATGAAGTCGGATGCTAACTATATTAAACGTTGATTTACTTACGCCTACAAATGTCAGATCTGTGTTTTATGATTTATGTTCATTCGGATTTAAAAAAAAAATAGTAATACACGATACTCAGTTAAGGATGTACTTAGATGAGGTTAGGCGAAAATTAATAAATAAAGAAATTGAAACTTTTAGCCGGTAGACATGGTCAGGTAGAGCATTCGTTAAAAATAAAAATACGGTAACAATATTTATAGGTCATGGTACTCCTTTCGATATATTTGATAGTTAAGATATGGTTGGAAAGGCTGACTAGGAATTTTACATTATATTTGCATTGGTATTATTTGGGTCTCAAAACAAAAGAACGAAAATCAAGAATCTTCTTAAATGTTGGTAAATGTCCTTTCATGAACTATTAAGTATTAAATAAAAAAAATAATTGGTGTTATGGGACTAAATACGTTACCTTGTATTGTATGGAAAAATACCAAGGAGTCCAAATGTTTGACAGGAATTTCAAAACCTAAGTACATCCTTAAGAAAAAGTGCAGAAAATGTTAATTTTAGATATACTAACGCGGTCATCGAATTTAATAATCGTGATCTTTTAAACGGCAATTTGTCTGATATTTAAATGCAAAACATGAATGTCACAACTGACATCGACAGTTGTATTAAATCGTAATGATGTTTGAAATCGCATGTATATAACTTGAGAAAATTGAATTTATTTTTTTCGACGCTAAATTAACCAATATCCCGATTTAGTTCTCAACTAAATTTACAGTCATCTAAACTTCGTACAACGATTATTTAAAGTCATATGAAACGAGTGAGTGGTGAAAAATAATGTTTATCCAATTCCTGAACCAATGCATGTATATAGCACAAACGCGCGTCTGTCGTAGTAAATTATAATCCTGGTACCTTTGATAACTAATAAGTCCTCTGTGAATGATTGTTATATTATTTTCGCAAATATATCATATAATCGTCAATTTTCTGTCTGTCTGTCTGTTATGATTTAACAAATATGGCTGCTCATTAAATGCCGTGTTTTGAAGCAGAGTTTTACCGATTGTCACCTTATAGTAAACAAATCACAAAAAGCATGGGTATTGAGTACGGGTTTAACATGTATAATCAGATATTTGTTTATTTCAATGACAGACCCATGCGTAATGCGATCACCGGATTTTTACGAGGAGTGTTACGCTCGGGTCACTATGCAGACGGAAAATATGTCGGCGAATTGCTTCCTTGAAGCAACCAATTAAAAATTAGTAAACTTCTTCTAAATGTGGACAAATTAAAGAATTTTCCTCGGAAAAAAATATATGTACATAAGTTGTATAGTGAACACTATCCTTTTAGTTATAAAAACATAGTTATTCTTTTTTAATTTGAGGTTTCTTATGACTTTAAAAAATAAAAAAAACATTTTCTCATCTTATTTTGCGTAAAAAATTATCTGATGGAAAAATAAATCATGGGGACACTTAGAATCAATAAAAAACCGATAGCATAGAAAGAAAATAAAAATAAAAGTCATATGACAAAAAGCAATAAAGCAAATAGAAACACTAAAGTTTGAAATGCATAAAAGCTATCAGAAACCACTGGTAAATAACTCTTGCAAACAATGTTTCGAATTCCGCATACGTCTGTTACATCACACATATTCTATTCCTTCATAAAAAATTTTTTTTTTTACAAAAACCACGATTGGCCTGTGAGGTAAATATTGAACTGTTATGTATTACATAAATTTACCATTGCAAATGTAAACAGAAATGGAATGTTAAATTGTCTGTGTTATTGAAAATTATGGAGAGAATTTTTTTTATCTAAATGTTTATTACTTAAAAAAACACTTTTAAATAAGAGCTTTTAGTAGTCCGCTGTAATGTTACACTTTAACGAAGATTATCCAGGAATACATTCCAAATAAGTCATCAAATCGCTAAATAAAAGGAACATCAATCTGTTTCCGATATTACGAGGTTAAAGGTTAGTCTTCTACCCATTTGCATCTTTACTTGACGGAATTATTAGTAAGATTGTATTAACAACATAATATACCCATTATAATAAACTATGCACTTCAATTGTTAAGAAAATACTATGATATTGGTGAAATTAGCAACGGGAAAGAACAAGTCATGTATTAATTACCACTATATCTGTATAAATTCTAAATATCCGCTTAACATTTCAAACTAGTGACAATTCTTGTTGGTCCATTTGCATTGTTACACTGAAATCTAAAAAATCGTAATGAACAACTGGTTACATATCTCTTATAACCATAATAACAGTAATTTTGCCTTGAATTTTCTTGCTTTTTTATATTCTCATATACAAATATTACTAGTTATAAATCGAGTACACCCAAGTTTAACAAGAAACTGACAATTTGATATTTGCAAAGTTGCAGAAATACTATTTTACTTTTCGTTCAATCAAAATTTAATCTAAGGATTTAGTTTTATTTGATTCAAATAGTTAATCGTAATATTTATAAACAAATCTGTACTGCAGAAACAAACTTTAATCTGAATATAAGTTAATGAGATGATGTGTCAATAATAATAGCAAGTATCATTTCATTTTTAAATGAAGAGAACACAATATAAATGGCTGTATCAGACAGTGTCACTTTGAGTTAATCTTAAGATTAAAGGTTAAAACTGTATCTCGATATTACGAATTGAGGGTCATTCGGCAATTACTCAATATATTTCTTTTAATATTTGCATTGCAATCTTTCTAAAGATAATGTATAGTTTTTTACAAAAGCATTGACTGAAAATAATGTACAAGATATAACATTTAGCACAGGGAAAAAAAAGGATGTCGGTATCTCTCAAAAATGACTGAAGACTGAATCATACTGCAAATTTTGATAATGTCTGTCAGTTCATACTTTTTGAGAATATATAATTGATATCAAGTGGGTCATACCTTTTACTTACGGTAAAGAAATAAAGGTTACAGCTGATACTCAATTTATCTGCATCAATTATAGACGGAACATTTGTCTGGATTCAATCAAAGTTAACTACTTATTTGGTAATGCAATCGTTGAAAACACAATTAGAATATCGGTTAATTCTAACGAGATGTCATTTCCCCATGTGCAACAGATGCTATTTAAAACATCGTAATCAAGTAATTCGTTACTGAATAAAATTGGTGAACATGTGCTACGAATTTTAAGATAAACTTGTTATAAGATTTGATGACTGCGTTAAAATTCAGAGTATGAACGCCTGCTCTTTATTTTAAAAGTTTTGAGCATGTTCCAGATGTTTCTACGGACAGAACAAACATCGACGGATAAAACGGACACTGTACGGATATGAAACAGATGAGGATGGACGTCTACCGGATACGAACGAACATCTTACGAACATAAATGGTTTAGAAAAAAATTCGGCATTCGTTTGCGCTATCAGCTATTAAACCATGAGTTAAAAGTGCAAAGTTGAAATCAAACCTTCATAAATTTTACGGGCAACATCAATAGTTTGTTGAACGTTATACAATTTCCGTTTTACAATGATAGCGGATATATTCTAACTACCCAGTCCTCGATTCTCCGAACAGGACCTATAGAATAATTTTATTACCGTGTTTTTACAAAAATGAACAAAACGACGGTAGTCATATGTGGAGCAGGATCTACTTACCCTTCCGGAACACCTGAGACAATCCCAGTTTTTAATGGAGATTGTGTTGCTCAGTCTTTTTTATGTACTCCTCTGTGTTAACTGGTACGTCTGGATTTTTTTCAGCCTTGTCATTGTTAGTTTTTATATCTAGTTACAAGTTTGAATGTCCGTCTGATATATATCGCCTCTCTTTTTCGTACGACAAAGTGTAATGGTGTCAATTCTCAAGATGACATTAAGTAACGTACAAAAAAAAAATGTGAAATAAAACAAAATTAATCACGTCGAAAGACACGATGCCATTTAAATGACTCATAACAACTTCAGATTGGATAATTTGTAGAGATTGTACTCAAAAGTTACTATCCATCATAGACATAATGATATGTATTAGTGCTGAGAGAGTTGCATATGTAAATGTTTATGTGAGATTTCGGGTATATGTTGCTATTTACGACACTAATTTGGTTGTTAACATTTAACAACGGAGTTTTATAGCCCGTTGATATTGAATATTTTATCTAGTACACAATGTTAGTGTTTATTAGCTTACTTATGATATTTTCAGATGTGCTTATTGCATTTTATCCTCCTTATACATCACTGTTATCTTCATTTTAATTCTCAACAACACCATCAGGTAGGAAATCATTCAGATAATATGTTATGAATTTGTTTGAAGGGTTTGATGGATTTAATTACATCCAATGGTGGTAAACTATGACCTTAAAGACACTACTAAACCTCCCAAAGCATACGATTCAACCCTTAAAGTTTGATGTGTTATGTGGGAGAGTTGTGTCTGTCTTTGAATACGACATTCTTTTTTTTCTCAATATTGCTTGACATATTCTGAACATTTTGAATGAATTCTTAAATTTATCTGAAAATTCTGAGTTTTACAAATCATGATCTTTAGACATGATATAGCTTTATCTTTATTTATTTTTATATAATATACTGTCGTTTCAAGTTACACGTATTACAACACAATCTAAGTAATGAATATTAATACAATTGAAAATGTTGGTATGTAAATACTTGTATACAAATATGAGTACGACATTTAAAAAATTAACAAATACAAACGTGGGTTTGTTGATTTATACCAATTGGAATATAAATTTGTAAATACATACAACTGTTGATACATAAATCTTATAAATAATTGATCAATGATTAAAACCATCGGTATCTTCTATATGCATACTATTCAATGTTAGCAAAGTGAATAAACAACTAATGTACCAACATTTGGCTTTTAATAATGAGTAACGTATTTTTGTATCCTAATTTTCTTTTGTTTACAAATTGTAATATCTAGCTTTGATTAATTTCAATGTTGTGTTTGTGTTAAACTCAATTAAGAGACGGTCATACTTTTTCAATTGGGGGAGTCTATCGGTGACATATCGGACGGTAATATTTTCCACTTGAAACACACGATCAAAACAATGCAGTCAATATAAATTATATATATAAGAATAGAATTTGCATGGTAATTTAGACGAACATGTATGCCAAATAATGTCAAAACTTGCTTTCTGCAACGTAAGAATTTCCAGTTTTTTTTACATACATTGTGTATATGTAACGCAAAATCAACCTGAACAAACCTTTGACTTGAATTTACGTCAACTTATGTTGAAGTTGAATTTGGAAGCGGTTGTATATATATAGAGTATTACATTAATACAAGTGCATTATCGGATTTATCAAATCGAGATAGTTAAATTGTCAATTTTAAAGTCCGAGCCTCAGCGAGGACTTAACAAATTATATTTTAACTATCGATATTGGATAAATCCGATCAAATTATTTTATACAATGGGTTCGGAAAGAGATATATTTCCATAGAATTAGAGAAACATATATCATATGACGATGATACTAGTTCCAACGCTTCTCGAAGTTGTTAAACAGAATGACAAAAATATGTCACATACAATTGAAAATGGAAATAGGGAATGTGTCAAATAGACAACAATAAAATTGAGAATGGAAATAGAGAATGTGTCAAAGAGACAACAACCCGACCATAGAAAAGACAATAGCAGAAGGTCTCCAATAGGTCTTCAATGCAGCAAGAAATTCCCGCAACTAGAGGCGTTCTGCAGCTGATCATTAAACAGATATATATATATACTAGTCTAGTGATAATGAACGCCATACTAAACTCCAAATTATACACAAGAAACTAAATTAAAAGTAATACACGAATAACAAGAATAACAAAGGCCAGAAGCTCTTGACTTGGTAGAGGCGCAAAGTGCGGCGGGTTTAAACATGTTTATGAGATCTCAACCCTCCACCTATACCATTATTCTATATGCGGAAAAGTAAACGCATAAAATTACGGACATAATAATTCAGTTCAAGAGAGGTCCGAGTCTGATGTCAAAATATATAACTAAGGAAAATAAAACAAAATGACGATAATACACAAATAACAACAGACTACTAGCAGTTAACTGACATGCCAGCTCCAGATCAATTACTCTGATTGAAAGATTATGTCTTTATCATATGAATATCAGGCACCCCCCCCCCCGTTAGAGGTTTAGTTTCATACCATCATAACATATATGAGAGGAGCATCGTCCGTGGCATGCCAACAACTAGTTTTTAAAAAAAAAAATGTGTTTAGTTCCGATGCAAAGACCCTATAAGTAGATCAATATTAAAACCAAAATATGCAATTTTTAATGACCTGACATCAGTATCGTAACTATATCCCTTCTTGATTAATCGATCTATCTAAAGGTTTAGTTGGCTTCTGAGGTGAATGCTGACATTATATCAACAACCTCATTTTTCTATCTGTAACCCAAATAATTGCTTTCTTAAGACTATTTTATTTGTTCTGTAATATGGTTGGATGCAACATTACCAGATGACTTTTCGACTTTAAATTGTGTATTCTTATAAAAATATTCACACTCACGTCATACATTCTTCAAACTACTTTTGAAAACAAATTGTAAAACCTAAATACAAATAATATTCTGGAAATTTTACGGAGAAGTTTAAAAGTTCTACCAAAATTCTAACACAATATACATTACATTTACTCTATCTTCATCTTATTGTTCAGACAGCAACCACTCCAGATGAGCAAAAAGTAATTAAAGTTAAGAAAATCTATATGAAACTGAAGAAATAATTGCGTTTTCATTAAAAAAAAAAAGACAAAAAGATAAGAAAAGTCCACACATCACTTTATAGATTTTGCATATGGTAAACTTTGGTTTTAAACTTGGATGATTAACAGCTTTAGATTAGTTAGTACATTGCAATCCTCCCTTTTCTTTAGATAATAGCCATCCTTTTCGATGTTTGATCAGTTTTAATTTTGTACTATGCCATCAATTTGCAGTCTTGATTGACCTAATTTCGTTTGGATTGTAATTCAAATTCACAATATAACACTTTAAATGAACGTACGACTATCATCGTTGAAGAAAATGATTCTGATATCGGTTAATTTAAAGACAGAAACACAAAAGACGTGTCAATATCCTTAGTCCTGTTCATGAACTTCTAACCAAACGTGAAATTTCTAACGATTGACAATGCTAATTATACTATGCATGATTGTAACATTAATATTAGACGGATCTGAGAACGATCGTAGATGAAAATCTTAAATACCGAGCTATAGAAGTTGCTTTGCATTCAAATGTTCTATTTAAACCACCATTTTTTTGGTCAAGTGAAAATTATACCTTATGTATGGCAAGTCAATCATTTCAAAACTATGTTTAACGATAAGATATCAAACAACATTTTGTTATCCATATAAAAACACATCGGAAATTCCTTGTATAGATTTGTAGGTTTTTCTAATGATAATAGGTGTATACAAAATAACCAGAATATAATTTGAATTTGCAATGTTAGGGTATAATAATTTATATACAAATTCACGCCATATACCTTTGGGAATCGTTTGCAGTTGTGTCACATACATTGTAGTTTGTATCAAAAACAGCATAAGATCTAACTAATACTATATACAATAAAACGATGTTCAACTTCTTTTGAAAGCAAATTGTGTTTGAGCTTTCTAACAATACTTTACAGATAGCGTCTTGTAGTCAGCATCTAAGAATAGAGAAAGTGAACAGAGCATTGCATTTCGCATATAAATGAAGTTGCTTCAATGAATACTCCGAAGTCTGAATAGCTATGTTAGTTATATTAAACCCATGTATACAACTGATACGATTTGTCCTATACCATGCATTAAATCAGATAACGATATTTTGCCTTGCACAATTCTGGACAGTTTTGTCGATCTTTGAAATAAAGCAGTGTATAACAGCTGATATCTTATCTATCTCACTTATCTAAAGACTGATTTATGTTCTGAATGGAATTAAAAACATACATAATAAAACGAAGACAAATTTCAAATACCGGGTAATCTAGAGAGGGAAATTAATGAGACATGTAATTATCCTATGTTGAGTTAAGACTAATTCCTACACGTTCAACATTTTTCCTTTTGTGTTTTGAATGTTTATATCAGACAAATAGTTTGAATATAATTGATACAAGATCTCTTAACAAGTAGATAAACTAAAATGGAACTCATAAAAACGGTTGCGTTTACCACTAGTACTGCCAACCGAATGAAAGTTTACCACAGAGTCGTCTGCTCTTAACCAAGGTATTACCACTTTATAAAGTTAACCTGTCTCATTGAATCAATACAATAGCTATTGTTCTCTGTGTAGTTTATTCATTTGGACTCTTTAGATTTCTTCTAGGAGAAATCTATCACTCATTGATTAATTTAGCTTCCCAAAAAAAATATCCTCTTGTTGATTAAAATACATGTATAAACTGCATGTGATGCAGTATTTATTCAATGTCAATACTATATTTTCAATCTGTTCAATATAAACACTGATCGATTATAAAAAGTTTCTTTGTGATTTGTTTTTACTGTTGTCCCAAAGAATATGCATGTTATTTTTTTGTGGTTGTTCAGTAGTAAAGAATACATTTATGAAGATCGTAATTTAAACATTATCATTTTCAAATTTTATTTGTGACTAAAAGCAAAATTTAATAGATAAAATATTAAAATTTTTCAGAAATCAACATTAGACCGTTGGTTTTCCCGTTTGAATGGTTTTACACTAGTAATTGTGGGGCCCTTTATAGCTTGTTGTTCGGTGTGAGCCAAGGCTCCGTGTTGAAAGCCGTACTTTAACCTATAATGGTTTACTTTTTAAATTGTTACTTGAATGGAGTGTTGTCTCATTTGCACTCACACCACATCTTCCTATATCTATTTTGATTTTTAAATCAGCGTTTATATCAAACAAATTAAAAATGTTGTATTGATATTGAATAAATACAACATCACATGCAGTTTTGTAAATCCCTATTTTTACATACATTTTCATCATTGACAGTTCAATATTTGTTCAGGTAAATAAATAAATACTGACTATCTGATACTTGGTAAACACATGACTATAAGCAATATGCACAAGTATATATTGTTCTTATGAATAATATTGTTCATCATCATTGGCAGTACCTGATGCTCGAAAAATTAGGAAATCACGTCATTAGTAAGTTCCATGACATTACGCGTTCATGTCGATTAGCGTCAAATTATCAATAAAGCGATTTCTTTCACCACGCGAACGGTCTGCGTTCGACGAAATGTTTTACTGACTATTTCATCTTATTCTATATTATTAACCAAAATAGCATATTTTTATTCATGCTATTATATATATTGCCGACCAATTCAATAATGGTAATTTGAACTTGATGCTGGCTTTGGTAATGCGAATATCAATTTGCTAGTGTGAGCTCGCTGAATGTTCTTGCTAAAAAATATCGTGTATCTTTTATATTTATAAGCTTGCAATATAGAACAGATCAGAGAATATCTTGGACAATGTCGGGAAAGGTAACTTGTGCAATTTACATTTACTATATGAATACATGGAATATTGTATTGTAGAAGGTAGGATATATAATTGCGAATAAAGATTCAAACGTGGCTTCAAAAACAATTGTATACCTAAATGAAAGACAACCAATATAATGTTTAAATTCTATAGTGCTAAGATTACGGTAAACTTTATACTTGAATTTCAAAATAATAGTATGTATCTTGTGACAAAGTGCAACGAATCGTATTGCTTAGTCTGTTAATTTCTATGTTTTGTCTTCTGTACTTTTATTTGTCTGTTTGTCTTTTCATTATTAATCAGGGCGTTGTCAGTTTATTTTCAATCTATGAGTTTGACTGTCCCTCTGGTATCTTGTGTCCCTCTCTTTTTAAGATAACGATTAGTAATCTAAAAAACTCATGTAACAAAGTTTGATTTTATAATTCAAATGAAAACACAGAAAAACAAATTTCAGTTCAAACAACTCGTAAAAAGTTATCAATGTATCCTTTGACGATATTTTCTTAATATTTACTATCAATTATAGGTATAATAAAGGTTAAAGGTTCCGAGAAAGTTGCGTATTTTTATGTTTATGTTTATTTCTCGTATTTATTTCTATTAACGACATTGTTTTGTATGATGATTTGTAAATAACGAGCTCTAATTGCAGTTTTACTACCAATTTATATCAAATTATTTTGTCTGGCGGAAATTTATACTGTTTCAGAAGCTATGAATTTCTTCCTATATTTCTGTTGTTTATACAACGCTATGATCATCAATTTGAACTGAAAGCACATTTGTTTCTAAGTACAGGTCGGGAATCATACAGTACATGTGTTGTAATTTTGCTCATTTGTTTTATCGAAAGCAACATATAAACATGTGTAGTTATTTATTATGTAGCTACTACTTGCGCTTCGAGGAACACGAGTTATATTTGCCTAATAATGCGTGTTTTTACTGAATGTTGTACATGTTGTATTTTGTCTTGTTTGGTGGTTATGGGTAAATCCGTCGCTTTAGGTTAGTCAACCTATTTATCTGTACCTTCCTTTTTGGATCATTCATAGCATTGTCTGCAATTTTTTGTTAGTTCTTGTATTTTATTGGGTTTTTGTTTGTGTTGATCATTATCTTGTTTTCGTCTTTGTCTGTCATATCACTGTGTTTGCCTTTGTCAATTATACATTGCCGTATATGTCGTTTTTTATTGATAATAGTTATGAATAATTATCAAAAGTACCAGACGCGCCTTTCGTCTACATAAGACTCATCAGTGACGCTCATATCAAAATTTATAAAGCTAAACAAGCAAACAAAGTTGAAGAGCATTGAGGTTCCAAATTTCCATCAAATGTGTTTGATGTCTTTTTCAGTAAGTCATGGTGGCATTTGATTTTGGTAATAAATAATTATATTTCGTATGTTTCTTCCCCAAATTTTGTTATTGTTTTTTCTGTGCTTGTAACACGGAAATGTTTTTGAAAATCTTGTTCATAGTCAATCGTAGCAATCGCAAGATAAAAGAGTATTAGCTTTACAGAAGATTTGTTATTTTTTATAACAATTTTTGAACACTGCCATCTAATAACATTAATTGTATTTCAAATACATAATATTACACTTTAAATGAACCTAGAAATATCATCGTTGAGGAAAATAATTGTAATATCGGTTAATTTAACAACGGAAACAGAAAAGACATGTCAATATCCTACGTCGTGTCCATGAAATACTAAACATGCGTGAAATTTCTAAAGAATGTCAATGCTAATTATCCCATGAATGCTTGTAACATTAAAATTAACGAATGTGAGAACAATCGTAGATGACAATCCTAAATATTGAGCTAACAAATCAGTTGCTTTTTATTTACTGTGGATTCATTTATTTTCGTGGGTATCAATTTTCGTGGATTGCTGAAAACTTGCATATTCGTGAATATTTGATTTCGTGGTTTTGTAAAATTCTGTTTATAAAGCCTATTGAAGATATGATATTCGTTGAACATTTGAATTCGTGGTTCATCTTAACCTACGAAACCCACGAAAATTGGTATCCAACGAATAATAATGAATCCACAGTAAACTTTCAATTCAATCAAATATTTCAATTACAAAAAAAAATTTGTTTTTCGTCCAATGAAAATTATACCATATGTATCAATGAGATTGAAAAGGTTAACCTTAAACCACACACTGGAAATAAATAAAACAAAAACACATTAAGATTTTATAAAGTCGCACAGAGATTATAAAAAATCAAAAAAATAACACACCTTGATTATTGAATATTACACATGGAGATTTCACATCGAAAATCGGAGATGAAATAAATAGAAAAACGCAAACTGATCTGATAATTTGAAATTACACACTGAAATATGTGATATCTTTTTTTTTGTGCAAATTTGACATAAGCATACTTAATCTTTATCTATTACAAGCTTAAAGCATCTTGACGACATACCTCGTAAGTCCTTCAATTTTTTGCCAAACATTTAAGGTACAGTTATAAGAAAACTACGTTAAATTAGCATAACAATGATAGTATTGAAACTTATTATAAATGTTGGTTGAATGAGCCGTATTCTAATATAATGACGAGACTTCCGTAGACAAAGATATTAATCTGTTTTGATATTCATCTTAGAACTTTTGTGCATATAAATCCCAGTGTGACTTATGAAAAATTCAGTATGTAAATTAACAATTTGCAGTGTGTTTTTATGCCCCAACTACGATAGTAGATGAGTATGTGCGTCCGTCCGTCCGTCCGTTCGTTCGTTCAGGTTAAATTTTTATGTCAAGGTAGTTTTTGATGAAGTTGAAGTCCAATCAAATTCAAACTTAGTACACATGTTCCCTATGATATGATCATTTTAATTTAATTTGCAGATTTGACTTTTGAACCCAATTTCATGGTCCACTGAACATAGAAAATGATAGTGCAAATTTCAGGGTAACATTTTTGGTCAAGGTACTTTTTGATTTAGTTGAAGTCCAATCAACTTCAAACTTTGTACACATGTTCCTTATGATATGATTTTTCTAATTTAAATGCCAAATTATATTTTTTATCCCAATTTCACGGTCCACTGAACACAGCTGTGACTTAACATGCCAAACAATGACGTCATTCGATATATGACGTCAGAACATAATGACCGTTACATTTGGGACATATATGAAAAAAAAACCCATTTCCTTGTTTAATCATCGTTCTATTGATTGAAGGAGATACATCAATGACGAGAAGCTTGCATAAATTCAACCATGGACATATGTTTTCCTCCGGCAGCTATGGGGTTAAATATAAAAATATAAAAAAAAAATGAAAATTATAATAAGATATATAACTGGGAATAAAGATTCGTCAAACTTAACGTCAATTATTAGTTCGTATCTGGATGAAAGAGAACACATATAATGATTACATATGTAAATGTCATGTTAACTGTAGCCTTTTTATTTGAATTCCGAATTAAGTTTTATTCGGATATAATCATATGCATTTTGTGACAAATTGCATTGAACCGTATTCCGGATATGACGTTTTTATGATTTACGAAAATCTTTTAAAATGTTAGTGTGAAATATAGATTGCACAAACCGAAAGACAAGTTGTTTTAGATAAAAATAAATATTTATAATATGTATAAGAAACGAATGTATCCATTAGAGAGATCTTCTAGAATATTTACTGTCAATTATAGGTAAAATAATGTTTAAAAGTTCCGAGAGAAATTAGTATTTAAATGTGTATGTTATGTTTTACGACATTGTTTTGTATGGTGACTTTCAATTATATAAATTTTACATTGTAGTACCTGTTGAAATCCAATTATTTTGTATCGTGGACATTTTTTTCTGTTTTTTTTTAAGCTCGATAAAAATGGATAATGTCATTTTGTTTCCAAAATAAAAAAAATATTATATTTTTCATTTATTATGCAACCATATTCTTTTCAATTTGAACGGATGAGCATATACAAATCTAAGCATCACGTCAACTAATAGAGTCTATGTGTTTTGATTTTGCTGATTTCTTTGAACAACAGAAGTACATGTTGAATATGTAGTCAATAATAATATAATATAGCGATTCAAGGGAACATAAATTACATTCGCCTTTTTATTGCTTGTCTGTTTTGTTTTGTTGGTAATGGTGTTCTCCGTCTTTTTTCTATTTTCTACTGTTCTTTGCTATTAGTTCTAATGGTTATGATATTACGTTCCTCTTTGTATAATGTGTAGCATTTTCTGTAATGCTCTGTTGGTTCTGGTGTATGATGGGTTGTGTTTAAGCAAAACAATTCAATGACGAAACAATGTTTTAGTCCAGTGAAGATTATACTTTATGTATCAATGAGATTGAAAAAAAGTAACATTAAACCACACACTGGGAATGCATTAAACATAACACACTGAGAAGTCATAAATCACTCATCATGCTCATGGAGATTTCAAAAGAAAATCAGAAAAACTACACACTGAAATGTGTGTCGACTTTAATGTGTACATATTTCATTGGCATGCTTCATAGTTATCTATTACAAGCTTAAAACAACTAGAGGACATACCTTGTACGTCCTCCAATGTTGCGCCAAACATAAAGGATACAGCTGATAAGACAAATAGGTCTATTAGCATAAAACTATAATAGTAAATTTATTATGAATGTTGGTTGAAGTAGCCGTATTTTATTATAAATAAACGAGTTTGGAAGACCAAGACACTAATCTGTCGACATATTCATCTTTGAAATATCGTGCATATCAATCGCAGCTTGATCCTTAAGTATGTAAATCCACAATTTGCAATGTGTGTTTTTTAACTGATTTCGTCTCACTGTTTCTTTTAAAAATCAATTATGATATTTTATGTGGTATACAATCAAAAGTATGTGTTACGTACCTATATGTCATCAGTGTATTATTATGTAGGCGAATACATCAGACTTAGCGTCATTTATTTATGTGATAATTTTTTTTTTTTTAATATAAATGGCTAAATTAGACACTGTCACTTTGACTTTAACCTTAATCATGTTAATGTTAGGAGTTAAACTTTTATCTCGGAATTCCTAATATAGTATCATTTGTGAATCACTTGTTCTTACTTATACTATTAATTGTATTGCATTCTGTTCATTCTGTTTAGAGATGATGTGAAGTGA
This sequence comes from Mytilus trossulus, assembly GCF_036588685.1. Taxonomy (NCBI): domain Eukaryota; kingdom Metazoa; phylum Mollusca; class Bivalvia; order Mytilida; family Mytilidae; genus Mytilus; species Mytilus trossulus. Next base: position 42,376,154 of record NC_086385.1, on the reverse strand, counting down.
TTTAGAAAAATAATGTACACTGTATATCGACACGAGGACGAGATAGAATGACAGTAAACTCCTCATAATTACTAAAATTGAATCATTCTATAACCTCTTTATTTTTTTGTCATTTTTAAGTTGCATCGATATTGGTGATTTCAAGTGTTATCTTCAATTAAAAGAGGAATTAGTTGATACAATATTAAAGCATTGATAATAAACTATAATGATAAAAGCTCCGATCTTGTTTGTTTACAATATTTCAAGTTTTATATAGACTTTGCTCTGTATTTTACACGTTAACAGTTTTTCAAAGTTGATGAAAAAATTAAAGATAATAAAAATGTCAAAAAGCACGTTTTCCTTTCTTTAAACAAATTAGAAATACCTTTCTTGAGACTCACATGTATTTTTGCTTTCAATTTTTGATGAATTTACCTTGTAAAATAATTTACGCACAGTGTCACGTCGTCATAAAAGACATAACTTTAAATCAGTGCAAGTATGGTCTGGAGCTGGTATATTATTCAGTAACTGTTGATTCGTTTTGTTAAATTATGTTTCGTTGTCATTTTGATGAGTTTATTTTGTAACCTATTCTGACATCGAACTTGATCTTTTAGAATAGGTGCGGATGCGGAATTTTATCATTTTGGTGGCCATCTTATATTATATTCTCTGTGGTTGATATATTCCCTATTTCTTTTCTTTCTTGAATCTTCTCATTTTTTGTGTGTATTTATAGCGATGTACATACACATTCACGGTTAAAGATGTTGGGACTACCTTATAAAGATTGCAAATCACTAGTTCTAAATCAAAATGATAATATTGTTGTGATGTTTAGAACTTTTTGTACTCAACATCATATAAAAAGTATAGTCCGCAGCACTATAAACGAAGTCTTTTAAGAAATTATTAAAAGTATGTTAACTACGCCCGTTAGACAAATTCTATTCAACATGTTTAATCTAAAATCATTCATTCCACTGAATCAGTTGAGTCCACTTCATACAATCATTCTAAAATATAAATGTTGCCTTAGACAATGCTAGAAAAAATTGTCACTCTTTAAAAGTGTGCAGTGATGATATTCGATTGATCTGTAAGCCTAATTTATTGTCCTGTTCAACAACAAAAAAAACATTATTAACAAAACGTTTACTTTGATAGTTGTTGACGACAAATTTGAGATGTCGGTTAATCAAGACACGGAAATTAAAAAGACATGTTATTAACCCATGTTTTATACAGACTATTGCAAACAACATAACATTCCAACTGTTCCTTTTGTGCTTTGAATTTAATATCAGACAGTAATATAAGTTATACGGTTTGCTACTGACACCCTACGGATCCACAGAGGGTTGGTTAACTCCATAGGGGGTGATGCCGGAGGCCGAGTCCCATATTGATTTTATTCACCCTCTGTAGATCCGTAGGGGTCAGTAGTTAACCGTATAACGAATTTATCGTACGCTAGACTTTTTCTGCTGCGTTTTGTTGAGAAGATAAACAATGGAATACAACAACGTTAAAAGATGACGTCACCATTAACGCGTCGTGAACCCCCTATAAAATTTACGTACCCCATACGGTCTCATAGGGGGTCATCACGTGACCGCGCTTAACCAATCACAGCGTAATAATTTACCCGCTCTGCGATACTATCAGACAACAACAGATAACATATATATTAACAACCAGTTGTAGTAGAGGTAACCGGTGAGATCACGAATCACGTACGAATCACGCACGTATCACCAAATTTGCCGTATGGCACGAAGCGGGTTCATTCATTTCAAGTAAGGATGCCTAACTGTTCAGGAGTATCTCGCTTTGATTATAAGTGCATTTTTATTGATTGATACGCGTACTGCCTATTTTATTCTTTTAAGTTTGTATGTCGTCGTCAATTACGGAGCATTTTCTGGTGGAAGTGGAGGTGGGGGGGGGGGGGGGGGGGGGGGGGGGGGGGCTATATTTTTAGAACAAATATTTTGATTCTGATCTTGGTAAAAAAATAATTCTGGCCAGCACCTAGAGTAGTCGTGAAGCAATTGAATTCTTTTTTCTAAAATAAGTAATCTGACAGACCAAATCTACCCGGCCGGTTCCTCTCAAATTCAAATGATTGCCTCCTTATACCCTCTTTAAAGATAGATCGATACCCACTTTAACTGCGATATCAAATAAAAAAGAATAGGAAAAAGACGGGGGGGGGAATGGGGATGGGGTGTCTAACAGATTTTTTTATTATTATTGGTTGCAAATTTCTTGTCCCTTGCAAGAAATTTGAGATTTACATGAAAAGGTGGCGCGGGAGGAGGGAGAGGGGGTTCTGTCGGATATGATATAAAAATAATTAGTTGATTTTGAATTATTAGGAAGACAAAAATCTTATCTTGGAGAATACCCCAAAAAAATAGTGTGAAATTAAGAAATAATTGTTGTGCCGCAGATTTTTTTTTTCAAGTTAAATGGTCGGTCCCTACTAGTTAAAATGTTTATTTTTGAACAAATATATATTCAATATCTTCTATATGTTTTTCTATCAAACACATGCACTGTGGTTAATTAATAGATTGTCTCCATGATTAAATCATGCTATCATTCGACGTGACTATTAAAAGTGTAGAAGGTGACCACCACAGGTATACATTTATACGTACTGTTTCGTTTTGATCCGTACATAGGCACTTCCGGTACATGTAAGTTAAAGATACATAGTCTTATATATGTTATATATCCATCCGTATACTTAAAAAGCTCGTATTGTATCGTTCTTTTCTTATAAAGGCAACTTTGTGAGGTGTCAAGGAATATTTTAGTCGATTATTCGATATTGATAAACTTTACCCAATATGAAAATTACTGCTCCTAATATGTTCGTTCGTCATTATTCGTCGGTTCGTGATCTCTCCGGTTACCTCTATTACAACGTATCTTGTTTAACCGTTGTGTTCAATCTTGTATCGTTATTTGTAAAAAAAAAAACACATGACTTATATTCTTTTATATCCATCACGAGTAAAGTCACTGATGAACTACCGTATAGCGGGTTATTTTCGCGGGGTGTTAATTTTCGCTTATTTTCACGGATAGAACAAAATCGCCAAATTAAAATTTCCCCAATTTAAAAGTGCACATGCAAAGGTATTGATGAAAGTTTAGAATCCGCCAAAATAATAACCGCCAAAATATTTCGTATACCTTAATCAATGAAAATCGCGAAATTTTACACCCGCGAAAATAACCCGCTATACGGTATAATGTATCGATGGTATCTTACTGACTATCTGATACTTGGAACACACATGATGATCAGGAATTTGCACAATATCTCTTTGTTCTGATTGAATATTTTTTTCTAGTTCATGAACAGTACCTGATACTAGAAAATATAAGATGATGACATCATTTGACAACGATGTACACTAACGCGTTAATGCCGATAACCGTCGAACTATCAATGAACTGAAAGACTTCTTTCACCAAACAAAATAATCATTTTGCAACGTTTTGTATGCGTAGAAATGCGTACTTAGCGACTATTTCACTTTATTTTGTATTCATAACAAACAAAAAATATGTCGAAACAACGAATAACTGCATTGTATACATGTTATACTCTGATGCTGGCATTGTCAGCTCGAATATCAACTCGCCAGTGTTAGTTCGCTTGAATATCCTTGCTGATAACGTCAGTTCCAAAAAAAATACAATTATTATGTAAAGTTGTTTAGCTATCAATATCTCATTAAATCAACGAATGTATCGGCCAAAGCCGAGAACTAACTTGTCTAACATGTATTTATTAAACAAACAACAAAATGTAGTAAAATATATAACTGTGAATGAAGATTCGTCAAACTTAGTGTCAATTTTTTTTGGGTATTAACTTACTATCCCATATTGTCTAACGCACGTTATTTGACAAAAATAATGAAAAAGACAATGACGAGAAGGTGCAATTAGTTTAACTAACTTTCATATCAGAAAACTATACATGTGTCATGTTTTTTGTTTCTTATATTTCTCTTGTGACTATTATAACAAATATCCCCTTAGAGTTTTCACGACATTTTGTTGTCATTTTAATGTTATATTTAACATTGCTATTAAAGTGCGAGGTTTGGCATGCCACAAAACCAGGTTCAACCCACCATTTTTTCCTTTAAAAATATCCTGTACCAAGTCAGGAATATGGCCATTGTTATATTATTGTTCGTTTCTGTGTGTGTTACATTTTAACGTTGCGTCGTTTGTTTTCTCTTATTTTTTAGTGTAAATTCACATTGCAATAAGACGTGTCACGGTACTTGTCTATCCCAAATTCATGTAGTTGGTTTTGATGTTATATTTGTTATATTTGTTATTCTCGAGGGATTTTGTCTGATGCTTGGTCCGTTTCTGTGTGTGTTACATTTTGGTTTTGTGTCGTTGTTCTCCTCTTGTATGTTATACGTTTCCCTCGCTTTTACTCCGATTTTGTTTTTTGTCCATGGATTTATGAGTTTTAAACAGCGGTATACTACTGTTGCTTTTATTTGGTCTAATCGGATAGTTGTGTTTTTTTGTGGGAGGAAGTTGTATCAAAAACTTCATCTACGTCATATCTAAATGACAAACAAAATGATGTGAATGCTTATATCAGATGATGTCATAATAAAGTTGGACCTTATGACTTTCGCAAACTATGTTCCTGCAAAACGATTGCAAGTCTACAATGGAAAAAAAGTTTAGAAATAAATTAAAGAGAAGAAAAACAAACTTAATAAAATAGCCACTGAAATATAAAGGACGGGTTCTAAGATAAAATGACGTTAAAACAGTGTAAAAAAAGAGAAACCAGTGCTGATAATAGAACTATTGGTTCTTATATATTATTTGTTTCCTAAAAGAAAATGTTGTTTAATTGATTTTCGTATTTAGAACTGACTGCGCCGGTTAAGATTCTTTTCAAAAACAGTATTATTAATGGACTAAAAATTGCAAACCCCATTTCCGTTGTCGATGACGGTAGTTACTCGGATATATTATTTGTCCTTATGACATTATTTTGTATATTGACCTTCGACTAATGCATTTTGATTGTCCTTTCATATCAACTACGTTTTTTGCGTAGATAGTTAAAATTTGTTGCAATGTTTGTGCGATAGCTTCAGTCAACGAAGTCATATTCCTGTTTAATGATTCTTTTTTATCGACTCGCGAGGACAAACTATCAATGGTTACATTCTTACCGCAAAACAAAAATACATAAACTATCTTTGGCATGCTGTTTGGAAATAAATCTTTGCTTTTAGTTTTTTTAAATTTCTAGTATTGGGCATTTTATAGTCAACAGTAATTCTATCGATTGTCCATAGAAATATGATATTTCTTCATCATTATAATTTGTTTTTTTTGTTGATAAAATGATGTGTTTTGTTTTGTCATGTTTTATGGATATACTCATTTTGCATTTCATCTTTTTGTTAATACATTGTGTAATAAATGTGATACATATTTGATACGGTTCCTTTTTTAAGTTGTACTTGTACATTGTACATGCTGTTTGTATGTTTACTTGATCCGATATGCTAAATTGAGGTGAGATTATTTAGTTATAAAAAAATATAGAATAAAAATTAATGAAAATTCATGTTTTAAGTTTATAAGCCTTTTCGTCAGTTGTTGAAAAGTGAAAAGAGTATTTTTTAATGGTAATTGTTGGAGACGATGATGGAGACGAAGTAGATATTAAAATTTGGTTTTGAAGTTAGATTGTATCTGTAGAAAACTTATGTCAAACGGTATAGCACATCCTAATTTCTACGGAAATGTTGTTAACCGTGCCCGCAAATTTAGAAATGATCCATGTAAACTTGTCGCCCCTCTAAATACACTTATGCTAAAAGGTTACCTATTCAACACTGTAATAACATCATTGAATATTGTTTTAATTGGTATGAATATTGATTATCAGTTATCAGTAAATTAAAAGCTTACTAAATTTTACTGTATGTTATAAACATATACATATTCATGGATATACAATTTGTCGATACCTGAAATCTGGCATTGCACAAGGTCATGTTTTTCTCTGGCTGTTTACGATGTCATAGACGTTACGCACGGTATTGGTGCTACGTTTGTAACGTCAGAAAACGTTCATCGACGGAACGTTGATAGAACATTATTGAAGCCAAATGTTAACGTTTGTATCTAAATCTTAGCATCCCGCTTTTTGTTCTCTTCTTCTTTTTTTCTTTTTTTCTATATTTAATGTTATTCTTTTAGCGGTGGTAAAATTTGTTTAGGCCTACAAGAACGTAGTTTATGCATAAAAAATTAAATGACAAAATAAACGTTACGTTGAAAATCACGGAAAAACGTTACAAGATTGCACGGTAACAAATCAGACTAGACATTTCGATATTCTTATTATTTTTTTGTCTTTCGTTATTTATTCAAAATTCCTTTTATATGAGAAAGACTTTTAAAAACACATTACGAAAACAATACATACATTAAAGAATAAGATACACAATTGATTTATATTTACGTTCGAATGTACAACATCTTTACGAAAACGCACATAATTTGTGCATTTAGCACACGGTAACAAAATGGACTAGACAAGTAAAAAGTTAAAATTCGATTAGAAAACTCCACTTCCAAACCATATTGTTGTACTATTTGTAAACGATATTAAAAGCACATTAAGAATATATGTTTTTTTTTTCGTTTACATATTATTGCATTCTACAAAATTTCTTACCGTAGAATCCATATTGTAATTTCCCCCCTATTTCATATGTCTTGTTACATCCTCTTTTGAACATTTCAATGCATCTTCTAACTCGCATATTTGAAAAAAATGCCCAAAACGTCGGATACGACGTCGTAGCGAATTGTGCTAAAATGTCGCATAGGATTTCCTGCTAATTTGCGTGCAAAAATAAGATTTTCTGATTCAAATTACTAAAAAAACTCGATTTCCATGTTACAAGTTACGCTCATATTTTTTGACGTTTTTTTCCCTTTAGGGTTATTTGATTTAATTTTATGTTATAATTTTATTATTTCAAAGATATTACTATAAAACTATAGTCTTTTAGACATTACATATCATACCAGTTTTCTTTTATTCTAAAAGACATGCTCAAATTAGGGAGAAAAAACGCGGAACTAGTAGGGTTCACCAATACTGTGCGTACCGTCATTACACTAAATCCATTGGATGTTGAATGTGTACGGATTGATAGTTTAGTTTCAAATGCAGGATTTTTTTATTACTTGTGAGTGGTTTTAAAGTAGCTGTCAGATAACTGCGATTACTCTCAGATCAGTTCATTGTGTATTTTGGTAATTTCTTCTTATTATGATAGTGCATCAATCTGATATTGAAAGTAGGTTTCTTCAAATGTTTGTTGTGGCTTCACTTTTCAAAGTTATTATATTTGGGACACGCGCCACAAACACAGCCTCAAACCCGAGTGTTTTGAAATGCCCCGCAAGAGTAGGCAAACCCTGTTCCACATGAGGCGACTATTGTGCTACTCATGTAAATACATCCCCGATAATAATTCTAATTTTAGATGTCACATTACTCAAAAAGAGGACAAGATCAAGGTTGCGATGATAATAACATATCCGTAGTCATTTGTGAAATATGTGCCCATTCCAAGACACTTAGTGTTATTCAAGGGCGACGTTTGATTTTGAAGCTTTCTGTATATAGTAAATATATGTCCTTTGTTTTTGTTTATTTTCTCGTTTGAATTATTGCACTTTTGTCATCTCGAGCACTCTTATGTACTGACTGTAGATTTTTTCTTGTTCACATTTTCAAATATGAAATTTTTAAAGCAAATGTATGAACGTTCATTTTATTCATTACTGCATGGTATAAGCACATATTCAGTTTGCAATTAGAATTACATACGTTATATCCAATACATTCTGTTCATGTAGAACAGAATTTGCTTACGAGTTTGTTGACCGTTATAAAATACCCGTTTCACAGATGATAGCGGATATGTTCCTTTTGTCGTACTACAACCCCGTTCCATTTTCACATATATGACGTACATAATTAGATTTGTTGAAGAGTAAGTACCAACACGAGCAACATGTGGGTTACCAAATATATAACAGATTGTGCTTACCAATCTGGAGCACAAACCACACACCGACCTCCCGCCCCACCCTCCCCACCCCCTTATTAGGATGGGTTCGTGTTTCGCGGTCGTTAGTTGTTTATGTTGTTTGTGTTTTATTTATGAAATGTTTAATGGTATTTCTATTTGTTAGACATGCACTTTAGTTTAATATGGTTAATTTTCGCCGTAAATGCAATACTTAGGACACTTTTGATTTCAAGAAAAAAATAGAGCATTAAACTTATTGTATGCTTCTTTAAAATGATAAAGGCAAGTTCAAACGAAATTGTTGTGAATTCTTTTCTCTTTTTCCTTTACTGACGATTACAAAAATCGAAATACGATATTATATTGTTTGTGTGAGGCCAACTAAAATGATTTGTGTTTTTTTTATTAAATCTTTTGGACAAAAAAAGATGTTTGTGGGTAGCTTAAGGATTTCATTTGATTTTACAATTGTGTTTTTACTGAGTTAATAGGTAGACAAATTCTGGCTCTAACAGTGCTTATTAAAAATGACATCAGGAGTAGGTAAAGAAATAGGAAACACACATTTTTATTTATTTGGCCTAAAGTGCATTATAGTGTATTGATCAGCTTGCATTTTCAAATGAGTTGTCTGTTTTCGGTTTTAAGCATAACTCTTTAATCAATATTTAAAAACAATAATTATTCGGTGTATTGACATACTGATTAAGCTTGTAAAATTGTAGCATCCGACCTTATTTCAAAAAACAATATGCGAATATAATATAAAAATACAGACTCATTGAAAATATAATACAATCGGTATTTGTTTATAACAACGTGTATTTTCTTACTGGTTGAGATTCAAATTTTGATTTACTCTGCAAAAGTTGAAATACCAAACTGAATCGTTAATCGGCAAACTGTTGTTCTCTATATTATATTTTCATATATAGAACGGTTTCGTTTTTTTAAGTGTACATATTTTTTTTTCGTTCATTTTTTTTATATAAAATAAGCTGTTAGCTTTTTCGCTTGAATTGTTTTACATTGTCATTTCAGGGCCTTTTATGAATTACTTTGCGTTATGGACTTTGCTCGTTGTTGGGGGTCGTTATGGTGGCTATAGTTGTAAAGGTATGTGTCATTTGGTTTCTTGTGCAGAGTTGTCACATTGGCAATCGTACCACATCTTCTTTTTATAAGTTTTGAAAACATATCTTGCACGGTTTTGATATTTTATTTTTGATTTGTATAGATTAATTCTTAAAGCAATAATTTATAAGTTTGGAGTTATAAAGTGAAGTGAAAATTACATATAATAAAAAAAAAGTAATTCATAAAGTTCACACAACTCAACATAATTTTTAGAGCATATTATACATGTTCATAAAGTTCAACAATTTTAAAGTCTGATATTCAAATTCAAAACCTCAAAAAATGGTCGTAAAATCATATATACATTCTTAAATTACTAAATTCTTCATATGCACTCATTAAGTATTCTAGCTTTTCTATATATCTTATGAATTTTCCCTTTTCAACGTTATGTGAGATACTTCTTTTTTTACTTTCAAAATACTCATTTTAAAGTTCGTTCTTATTTTGTACTGTTACACAAATGTCCTGGTATCGGTGAGTGGGATACCGCTAACATGTTTAACCATGCCACATTCTGCATGTGCCTATCAAGGAGCCTGTAATTCAATTGTTGTTGATGTGTGTTACATATTTCTTTCAGATATTTTTGGTACATTACATAGGCAGAATGTTGTCTCTTCGAATTGTTTTTCGTTTATAATTTCGGGGTTATTGGCTTTGCTTATTATTGAAGACCATATAGTGACTTATAGTTGTGTTATGTTGTCACTTGTGATGAGTTGTGTCATTGGCAATCATACCACACCTTCTTTTGTATATTCTATATTGTTGACTGAATGAAACGAATACTTACCATGATTTTTAAACATCATTTAAAATACAGTTACAATTAAACAAATGTAACACCTCTATTGACAACAATGTTTTTAACATATCAATATACAAATAATACAAATCAAAACATATGTTATCAACATCTATCCTTTCTTTACTATCGTTTACAGTTTAGCTGAAGAAAGAAGTATTGTCTGCATAATTCATCAATAAATATTAAGCATTCTCATGAAATATGTACACATAATGCAGGACAACTCTGATTTATTGATTCTATTCCAATGTCACTGACATACAAAGCATCTACAAAGGGAGTAATTGGATTTCTTGCAGTACACCAATAACACAGTTAATAAAACGTAACAATATTGCTTCAGTTTAACTTATGGTTTTATGTAAGAATACATCCATTTCGTTAGATTTAATAATATTCCAGTATTACAAAATTTAGCTAATACTATACATATTGTGTTTATACAGTCTAAATTTACTCAACAAGATACAGATTTAAAAGTTTTACGATTTGCAAAGATTTAAGCACGATGTAATGAAGAGCAAATATTGCAATAGTAGTACTGCGTGCATATCCAAAACCTAACTGTGTATTTAAGTTTATATAGAGTTCCTCACGGTTTGATACTGAAAAAGCTGTAAACAGTTTTCTTTGAGATCCACACTTATGCTAAACTTTGGTTATTTCCAGGGTATTTAGCGGGACCTTCTATACCTTTCATCTCTAGGCTAGATCCATTTCATTGAATTGCATTACAGTCCTTGTATGGTGTAAATATCAACGAACACCATCATAAACCATTCTACCATACACCCTGTGTCATTAAATCACACAAACTACACATTTGCACCATACACCATACACATTATATCTATACCATCACAAATAACACGTCATGCAATTTGATTTAAAAAAATGTAATAATACAAACCTAATGGTTTATTTTCAAAACGAATTGTAATCACCATATTGTCAATTATTGTATTCAATCAAAAATCAGTTCCTATCAATATTTTGCATAGTTTTGAATTTTGATAACCACACAGTATATACACGTGACACAATCACACCATTCATCATACACCATTTCACTATTTCTTTTACACTATATTTCATAACATCATAAGCATTTTCTACCACTGCACCATCCAAGGAAAATGTTACACACTGAAACTAGTAATAAGGGGTTGTTATCAATAATATATAGGTTTACAATATTGTTCCTTGGAGAACTATTTTCCTTTAAATCTAATTATACTGTCTTCACGTTCCTTTTCCGTGAATGGTCTGTCTGATTCTGCCAATATACAAGATGTTTTGCAATTTTAAATTTTCTATCTAACGTTTCCGATTCTACTTCCCAAAGCATTTACCACTATTTCGTGATTGTTTTTAATATTTCGCTTAAGTTTATTCTATATAACCTTGATAACTTTGTATTTTGGTATACTATTAAGTAAAGTCTAATTTCTTGAAGTGATTACGATTAACACTAGAAGCATGATTTCAGTCTGAAACGGTGATTTTAGTCTGATCAAACTTCATCGACTGGATTTACCCCTAGAGGAAAAACATTCAGTTTTTTAAAACCGTTAAGGCGCCGTTCCGATCGCTAGTCTCATCAGGTAAATCAGTCCGTTAAGGCATGTCAAGATAAACAAGATTGAATCTCCTAGCGAACTGTTTAGATAAGTTACGACGGTGTCAGACCAAAATAGACCATGGATACAAAAGTACGTAAAGATGTTGCCAGACCGTATTCTGTCATGTTAAGATTTTAATAATTTGTACACAAAACGGGTGAAACTTTCAAATTGTTTATCAGGGGTTGCTCCCAATTTCAAGTGATGAAATGCTTAGACAATGGCCGCTATGTTTACCTCATTGAGCCAATTGATAAATAGGTACAACCTTGCGTCGAAAATAGAACAAATAACAAGTGTGCAAATTCCATCCACAAACAGATGGTGACAACAGTTCAGACGAAGACCCTATTACAGTTTGATATAACAGATACGGACAACTTAGACGGTCCAACAGTTTACAATGACCCAAAATAAACTGTTTAAAATTGTATGTCTTTGACAATGTTTGACAATCAAATTGTTGTTGCTATTGTATCAATGGATTTTATTTAATGATTTAAAATTGTGTATGTTATATTTGATAGTCAAGGTTGCTTGCTAATGATTTTTGTTCAATCCATTTAAGGTGCCTGTTTAAAAAAAAATGTATATGTTCCTGACACTTTGAAACATTTGACTTTTTCTAGATTTTTTTTCATTAAGATTCTACTATTTTTCCATTGAACGTTTTGAAGTGAAGTTTCTAGAAAAAATATAACCTGATATTTTATTTCTAATCAAAGATAATTACACCTTGTTAGTAATGAGATTATGTTTGTGCCTTATTTTGATTATGAGTTGTATGAGATTGTAGAATTTTGCCTTATACTGTAAATTTAAGCAAGCCACTTATGATGCCGGAGTTTATTTATGTATAACCGGTAATTTTCTATTTTTATTGTCACCTAAACCACCGTTTTGATGACGTATGATGATAACGCTGAAATGTAGGAAAAACTATAAATTGGTGTACCTTAGCCCTAGCTTTTTATGTCATCTACAGGTAAACTATCATTGTAATAACTATTCGTTGGCCTTTACAATATTATCTTTATCAACATGATAAGCACACCAAAACAACAATATTCACATGGCGAACCATTGCGATGTACTTTCATATTGTTGTATCATTATCTGTGTGTACAGCTGCTCTATGAATTAATGATACTGACAAATATATCGTATTATATCTTCTGTAATTATTTGACACATAATTTATGTCACGTAGTATATTATAAAAGAGGGACGAAAGAAACCAAAAGGACAGTCAAATCATAATTCTAAAACAAACTGACAACACCATGGCTAAACATGAAAAAGACAGAAAGACAAACAATAGTACACATGACACAACATAGAAAACTAAAGAATAAACAACACGAACCCCACCAAAAACTAGGGGTACTCTCAGGTGCTCTGGGAGGTTGAGCAGATCCTGCTCCACATGTTGCACATGTGTCACCAGTTGTGTTGCTTATGTGATAACAAATCCGGTAAATAGTCTTATTCGGTAGGTCACATTATAATGTAGGTTGTAGTTGTTTTAAACGCATAAACATGTTTGTTTTTCATTGTTAACTAATTGTTTTTTGGTATATTAGTCACATGCATTTATAATAATGGAACAATATCCATCACTGTTTACTTCTGCAATGTTTAATTTACATTTATTATGTACACAAAGTTGAAACGAGAGCTACTTGCTATAAAACTATGGAAAGCCTGTTTAACATTAATGTTTCACGTTATAGAACGCAGGTTTAACAATATTTTGAAATTTCATTCCATTGAGTGTTTTGATTAAGTAAATAAAATTGAGAATGGAAATGGGGAATGTGTCAAAGAGACAACAACCCGACCAAATAAAAAAATCAACAGCAGAAGGTGACCAACAGGTCTTAAATGTAGCGAGAAATTCCCGCACCGGAGGCGTCCTTCAGCTGGCCCCTAAACAAATATATACTAGTTCCGTGATACTGAACGCCATACTAATTTCCAAATTGTACACAAGAAACTAAAATTAAAATAATACAAGACTAACAAAGGTTTGAGGCTCCTGACTTGGGACAGGCGCAAAAATGCGGCGGGGTTAAACATGTTTGTGAGATCTCAACCCTCCCCTTATACTTCTAACCAATGTAGAAAAGTAAACGCATAACAATACGCACATTAAAATTCAGTTCAAGAGAAGTCCGAAAACTTCATTTTAAATGCAAACAAGAGTTAATGAAACGATTTAAGCAATATATACTCCTATATACACCATACTTTGTCATATTAAATGTATACAAGAGTTGTTGGTATTAATAATGAGTAGTTATTGGCTAAAGCAAGCCCATTTTTGTAATTAGGTATTTTGCTGATGTCATTTACATTATAGTGTACATAATAACTGAAGTTGTGTTCAACAAGTAGACAAATGTATTAAACACCTTCTTTTTGTTTTTTGCAGGAATACCTGCCACCTTTTGTTATTAAGTAAAAATAAAGATCTTCCATCAACCATGTCACTTCTATCAGCCTTACCTAACACCTGGCTACATAAATAAAGCAAGGGTTTCCTGCTTGGGATACGAACATCCTTAATATTAAGAATAATTCATACTTTTGCAAACAGCAAACAGACGATTTCGGTTATGTTCCTCATATTTTAACAGCAATATACCTTTTTAAACACAAATATGAATTACCGAATTAGACTATTAACCAGCACATCGTTGTTAGTGGGGTCTGTGCTGCTTAGTATTTAGGTTTTTATATTATGTATTGTGTACCTATATGTGTCTCTTTTCTATTTGGCCATGGCGTCGTCAGTTTATTTTTGATCTACGAGTTTCACTGTTCCTCAGGTAATTTTGATGATGAGATAATCGAAAGGGATGTTGGAAATCCAAGAGTTGTGCTACACATTAATTTGCGGAGGATTTGTTTTGTTTTCAATATCCTGCAAAATTCTGTACATGCGTTAAGTTATTTCAAATGTATATGTATAATTTAATACTTCACTTCTCTGTACGGCTACTTTGAAAACTATATGAATGGCTTACCTTATTCAGTACAAACGCTATCGGTAAATGTTCGGTAACACTAGTTATAGCCACAACTGAACCTTTAAAATAAAATATTTTCTTGTGTATATAATTTATATGTAAGTGAATTTGTTTAGTTTATACCATTTACAACATATTGTAAGTTTTTATTCAAGTTAAAAGATCAGATTGTTTCTCGTCAATCCGTTATAATCATAAGTTATAATTATATGTTTATAAAGTTGAAAACAAATAATTTATCAATATATCAATGGTTGGTCTCGTAATCTGTATGTATAGAAGGTTCGTGGTCATAAATATCAAATATTAATTAAAACTATAACATGTTAGTCCTGATATCTATCATGAGTTTATGTTGAATTGATCGTAACCATGTAATAACAAGAACATGTGTGAAATATCTTGCATACATGCATCTTTCTTTGTATGTACAAGTCAATATATGAATGTGTTATTAAATTATATAAGCGACCATTAACGTTATCAAAAGGATTAATTTTGTTTGTGATCAACGTAAGTTTTTTTTGTCTGTATTTAACGAAAATTCAGCATACTTTGTGTTATACTATTAACGGTCATCTACCTCCAATTAGAATTATCAGCAGTCATTTACACTGCTTTAGTTTTATAATAAAGGTTTTGAATCGTTTTTATGTAGTCATGCAGGTTTGCACCAATGCAATCGCTTTGTCTGCTTAAATATGCCTTTTACTTAGGCTTATTAGTACTAATGACAGACATGAAAATGGTTTTAACGTTTTAGCAACGACAATTTGTTATATAGCTGTACATGAACTAATGTCCTTGATAAATCATCAAATATTTTGCTGATGCCACAAGATAAGAAAAAAAAACCCTGAAATTTATGATAAAAGAGATGATTTTTTATTTCCTATCGTTAATTATCCATTTTTAGATGGTGTCGTACCCTTGTACATCTTACGGTGTTTATATATCTCAACTTGTACGATTCGCTCGTGTATGTAACAATGTTATAGATTTTAACGAGAGAAATTTATGTATTACTGAAAAATTATTACACCAGGGTTTTTGATATCACAAACTAGTCAAAACATTTACTAAATTTTATCATATGTATAAGGACATCATTTTTAAATATAGCTCAACATGCAGACTTCTTATACGTTCAGGTATTTCACATCCATTTTTTATGGAAATGTTCTTTATAAAGCACAAAGGTGTCAGTATTCACCTCAGAAACTAACGAAACCTGTGAATAGACTTATTAAGACGTGATATAGCTACGATACTGTTGTCAGGTCATTAAAGTTTGCATATTTTGGCGTTAATATTGATTCATTTATAGGGTTTTTGCGTCGGAACTAAACAAATTAAAAAAAACAGTTGTTGGCATGACAAGGATTATCTTCTTCTTATATGGGAAGGATTGTGCCTGATGTTCATATGATGAAATCATAATCTTTCAGTCAGTTTAATTGAAGTCTGGAGCTGGCATGTCAGTTAACTGCTAGTAGTCTGTTGTTATTTATGTATTATTGTCATTTTGTTTATTTTCTTTGGTTACATCTTCTGACATCAGACTCGGACTTCTCTTGAACTGAATTTTAATATGCGTATTATTATGCGTTTACTTTTCTACATTGGTTAGAGGTATAGGGGAGGGTTGAGATCTCACAAGCACGTTTAACCCCGCCGCATTTTTGCGCCTGTCCCAAGTCAGGAGCCTCAAACCTTTGTTAGTCTTGTATTATTTTAATTTTAGTTTCTTGTGTACAATTTGGAAATTAGTATGGCGTTCATTATCACTGAACTAGTATATATTTGTTTAGGGCCAGCTGAAGGACGCCTCCGGTGCGGGAATTTCTCGCTACATTGAAGACCTGTTGGTGACCTTCTGCTGTTGTTTTTTTATTTGGTCGGGTTGTTGTCTCTTTGACACATTATAATCTTTCAGTCCGTTTTATTGAAGTCTGGAGCATGTCAGTTAACTGCTAGTAGTATGTTGTTATTTATGTACTATTGTCATTTTGTTTATTTTCTTTGGTTACATCTTCTGACATCATTATCACTGAACTAGTATATATTTGTTTAGGGGCCAACTGAAGGACGCCTCCGGGGGGGGGGGGGGGAATTTCTCGCTACATTTCTGCTGTAGATTTTTTCTACGGTCGGGTTGTTGTCCCTTTGACACAGTCCCCATTTCCATTTTCAATTTTACCATTTTAGTGTCAAATTGGTATTTCTTTTTGGTTTGTGTCATTCAAAGGATTGTTTTTCTTTTTAGAGTTAAATCATGTTTTATTAATAGTTGTTCACATTTGTTAGTTGATACATCAAATACCGGTACCTTATTCCGGCCTCGTTAACCGTTAGTAGTATATAATAAATTTTGTTAGTATTTGTTAGTTTAATTTCTGTGTAAAACATACATTTATAATTTATAACAAAATCAAACTGATTGTAAGTCAATTACAAATAGAAAAAAATACAATATAAGCATATATACTTGCAAATCATTAACATTTATAATTACGTAATTTTGTTCCGTATTTGACCTTCACTTTTACATCCTCATTATTGGATACAATTTACCTGACACATATTGCTCGTTTAGAAAAATCGTACAGGTGTCTTAGTGTGATCAAATAATTGTAACCTGACATGATAGAAGGATAATATAGTTCACGTGTTAAGCTTTTCGCTTTTGGATTATTATCGAAAGGTGAGATATTTTATATTAATTATTATCGAAATATGAATTTATTTTCTTTCTCCATAATCTGTACCTTTTTGTGTTTTGATTTAAAGTTCTAGAATAGGTGTAATTAAAGGGTTTTTCTTTACGGCCGCTGAGGTGTCAATTTTTATCTTGTATTTGTAGTATTTCATTTTAAAGATACTTCAGTAACTCTTTTCTACGTTATGTTTCGAAACTCTATATGCATTGCATGCTTACATATTTTATAATCTAACAGTTTAAAGATTTTTTTTAAATTTGCGAATTAGATTACTTTTACGTTCTTTTACATATCTGTTAACTTCAAAATATAATTCAAATTCTTTTTTGAAGATGTTGTATATGTCGGCGGATTTTGTTCTTTGTTCCGACGAGTAAAATGATTTGTAAATTGAGAAACCTATCAACGTTATAATAAGATATTTTATATCCAAAGACTATATCTATTAAGTTTATTTTCTCAGAGAAGTTTATGATATTCATTTTTTTTTCTGTTATCTTATTCCACAAGTCTTTTAAAAATTCACAATCGATAAAAAAAATGTTGATAATTGTCTGTGCATTTGCATAAACTACACTTTGACTTTTTTGTCCATTTAAAAAGATTTTCTGTGTTCAGCAAAATATGGCTAAATAATTTCCATTTATAAACTTTAAGTTTGTTTGTGTATATTTCTTTGTATGTAAATGATAAGGAGTGTCTAATTTGTAATATTTTTACGCCTAATATTCTTTGCCATTTTATTAATCTAATGTTTGGAGTTATTTTGTTTTTTTATAAGATTTTGACAGACGGTTTTGTTATCAAGATCTGCTAAATTTATTTCTGTTTTATTTATTCTGATTATTTTTTCGTTAATATTAACTTGGGCTTTAACATATTTATTTGTTTTCAGGATATCTATCCAACATTTTGGAATGGCTTATTTTAATATTGATAATTCGGCTATCCAGTTGTGTTTTGTTTCTAACTTACGCAGTATTGTCTTTTCGTTGATTTGACCTTTTTCGTCAATAATTTCATTAATAAAGATTATATTGCTTCTGATCCAATTGCGCATTAATAATGCTTTATTTTTTTATTTTTATGTTTTTATTAACCCACATAATTTCTTTGCGTATTTCTCTATAAAGTTAGTGGGTGATTTAGTTTAACCTCCAACTGTCCGTATCCAGCATTTTACAATATCTAGATAAAATTCTGGTAGTTCAGTTGTAATTTTAAGTGGTTTTAAATTTTTAAGTTCTAAATTAATTTTGAAGATAAGGAAGTTTTTCCTGTATTTATCAAAAAAGAATCTCGGAATAATTGACCAATTTTTATGTTTTGACTCCATTAATCTTGATATCCATTTAATTTTAAGGGTATTAAAGTAGCTGTCGATATATATCATATGAAGTTCCCCTGTTCTGTTATCTGCTATGATAGTTGACCTTTTTAATTTGTCTTGTTCACCGTTCCAAATGAAATTAAAAATTTCTCTTTCTAGATTGTCGCGATAAGTTTTATTTATAACTGTCATACTAGCTAAGTATGTGAATTGTGGAATGATAAGTGATTTGATTATAAGAATTTTACCGATGATAGTAAGATGTCTTTTTTCCAAAGAGTTTTTTTGCTTTTTCAAACTTATTTTCCCAATTTAGTTTTGCGCATTCTGCTTTATTTGTGCCGAAATATAGTCCTAACACTTTAAGGGGTTTATCTGTGAATTTTATATTATCTACTTTATCTTTACATTTTTTTATTTTTCCTTTCCAAATGCCTTCCGTTTTGTTTTTATTTAATTGAAGACCAGAAAATGTGCCAAAACGTTTAATGCTGCTTTAATTTAATTTTTTGATTTAAGAAACAGAGTGGCATCATATGCTAACTGGGAAATTTTCAAATTATGTTTTGAATGGTCAAGTTTAATTTCAAAACCTTTAATGTTATAATCATTCCTTAATTTACATGCCATGATTTCAACTGCGATCACGAAGATCACGGAAGAGCAGGGGCATCCTTGACGCACCCCCCTTTTTAGACTAATTGGTGCAGAAATCCATCCATTATTGAATACTGAGCTATTTATATCAGAATATAACGTCTTGATCCAGTTAATAAATGATTGTTTTAGTGTAGTATCACACACGCACCTGTTAAACCAAGCAGAATGATATAAACGAACTTAAGTATTTACTCACCGCTTTTTCAGTTTTTCACGTTCTAAACCTAAAGATAGAGAACCATAAGCTATACATTAGGTAATATGTAATATATTTTTGTGCATTTTGAATGAATTTTTTAATACGAAATGAAAAAGCAATTAGGCGGTACAAATGATGTTTTATAACAGTAATAGACCAATTTGATGACAGAAATAAAAAAAAAAAGTGTTAACCATCGGGAGAAACCAAGTTGTTCTACCAATACAGTAATTTATTTTCAGATAATCTAACTTTTCGCAATTGGTGTACGTAGAGATCCGGGAGCTATGATATTTATATCTGAAAAGGTTACAACACGACGATATGCAAACACGACATTTAGTAAATAAAGGCTTACCTCGATTACGTCGTTTGATGAATATAACAGCAACAACGATTCCTATGATAATAACTACTGTACACACTACTATAACTGCTACATGTGTGTGTGCTTCATGCTGCTCTGAAGTTATTTCTGAAATGGTCTCGTCGTGTCAATTTATTTAATACTACAGACACCGGCCCTGTTTTAATGTTTGGATACAAATAATGCAAACAGTTGGTATAGCTGAGACAAATAATAAGTTAACAAATATCAATATTTTTTTGTGAATAAATATGAATTCACTGTGATTTTATGTGTTTCGTTAATATATACAGTTTAGATGAAGACTCCAATTAACCTGCATCTCTCAGCTAGGTGAAAACTATCAAAATACGTCTTAGTGAAGAATACTTTAATGAGATTCAAAATTGAATTGAAAATCTCTGTTCACTGATACATGGATAAGACACCTCCTTAAATTAATTAGTTGTTGCAACTCCCTTGCATTTTACATCCAGTAGAGCTAATACTAGTTCACAAAAACACAAACGAGCGGACACAATCTAGGAGATAGCAGAACACAAGAAGTTTTTGGTTTCAACACTGCTTTTATTTTAAGTTTAACAGTCAGTAGACAGGTCGTGTGATTAGGTTTTATGAGAGAAAATGTGTGATATACAATGTGATAGTGTTCAAAACATTTACGAAAAGAAATCTATGTGAATAAACATCTTTATTCAAGGGTACTCACTCCTTTAATACGTAGATTGACTCGTTTGTCATACTTTTTGTTTTTCTATGCTTTTCAGATTTGTGTGTCCGTCTTTTATATATCTTACTGTTTTTCAACGATATGTTTAACCATCTATGAACCCTGATTATAAAGCAATTGTTACGATTGAAAAAAACACAAAAAGAAATGTCTTTTAAAAAGTCAATACGTCTTATAAGATAAATAATACTTATATATATGACACGTACCAGTTATATTCCTTATAACTCTTAAATCTAGTAGATTTGATGACTTTCCTTCATGTTTGCACATATACACATCAAGGTCGTCTGTATCAAACTGCATTATTGACATTTCTAAACTATCTTGAGAAAAATATACCATGCTGTACTTTGATGTTTTGTATTGACTGCCAATAACTTCATCTTGAAACAGAACGCTATGATTGGTTCCCTTATACATGAACCAGGTTCCATAACCATTGTTACTGGTACATTTTAATTTCACTGTGTTGTTAAAGACCAAGTCAGTCATTAATGTCAAATTAACCGAAGCTGAAAAGCATTTAACAATTATAAAAACTCAATTCAGGGACTTTCTAAATTTTATCTCGTTTCCAACTCCTGCTTCAAGTCGTTAATTAAACAAATCTACTATGTATACATGTAAACTATGTAAAATATGTATCCGCATTGATACATATTTTATCAGGACACTTTATCAAGAATAATATGCTAAAATATGCTAAAATAGAAGTCTAAATACAGTGACTTAAAGCAAACAAAACAAAATACCAAAATTTTACCAATAGTGATTTCATTGATTGCTTTGAGTTAGTGTTTTATGACTATTATTTTTGTACTACTATACCTGTGACTTATTCCTATAAACAAGTTAGCAATGCTTGTAATGAAGCATATGCGAACAATGCAATTATGTTTTTTGCTCTGTCAGAAATTGTTCGGATGTTTTGTATTCACAATTTAAAAGGTTCAGTTAACAGTTATGATTTCGATTCTGTGCAATACACTAACTCGCACTCTTACCAAAAAGAACAAAACAGACTTATTATTGTGATAAAATAACGCAAGTTTTCACTTTTCATCCAAACACTTATGAACTAGTATGTTTGAGAATTAAAGCGTTAAAAAGAATTGAAGATCTAGGCTCAAAAATGAAAATACTGAAACTGTTCAAGCATTTTGTTCTATATGTTTCTATCAGCCATCACACTTTTAAATAACATTTGGGTTTTGAATTATTTGATATCTAAGGTCACTGAACATGCTGAAGGGACAATAATTGTCCAAATGTGAATCTGGTGCTGTTAAATTTGTAACGGTATTGTTAGTATCACTACTGGGACAAGACCTCGGCTAGTGAACTTATCATTCACGAGGGTATTTAATGAAAATACACGTAGTTGTTCCAATTATATTTTAGTATCTGAGAGATTAAACCTGGAATACTATGGCGAATGTCTTAAATTCAATTTTGTAAAGTGGAAAATCTTCCTGAGAGATTTATTTATGAAAAATCTTAGATTGTTTTTAACCACATTTCCTCGCAGCTTGATTTCAATAGAAAATAATCAAAAGCACTGGGGAAAAAAAAGAAAACCAAATCAGACACGAAATGGTTCAGCATAAGAAATAACAAAATACAAAATCATCAAAATTTCTATACAGAAATATTTACGTTCATATATTTCCATTGTCCTCATATCTAGATTTTTTGATGACTTGTCTCTGTGGCTACACATATACACATCAATATCGTGTTTATCAAAACTTCTGATTTCAATTTCTATAGTATCTGTAGAGATGTATGCCATCTTAAATTTGGATTGATTGTAAGCACTACTAATTGCCTTATCCTGAAAAATGACATCGTGATCCGGACCTTTATACACAAACCAAGTTCCATCACCAGTGTTACTTGTACATCTTAATTTCACTGTATTTTCCAGGACTAAGTCTGTCATTAATGTCAAGTTTACTGAGGCTTACATAATAAAGAATGTTATGAATATATATCATGTATAACAAAGACTCTTACTCGTTCTTTTTTACTGCGTTCGTTATTGAATTACAATAAGAAGTGGTAATACTTCAATGGATACCAAACATTTAAAAATCAACTACGGTATTAATAGGAAAATTAAACAATATCCAGTAAAATAAGGACATACGGCTGTTATATAATTGTGTTTATCTCTTATTTTGTACCAAAAGTATGATTTTGCATATAAGATATAAAACCAGGGTTTATCCACCATCTTCTACGTACGAAAATGCTTCTTCCAAGTCAGGCATTCGTCAGGTGTTTGAGCATTATAAATATATCGAGGAGGTACTTTCCGTTTAAAATTTCTTCGGATTTCAATATTTCTGTAATTTTGTCATTTGAATCAAGTACCAAATAATACCAATGAAAATATAAAGTAGTCCGAGTCAGCCTTTTCTCGCAATATTTTATAAATCATATATCTCGAAAAGGATCTCTATGACCTATCAATATTTAAATTTATTCTGATCCTTTACTAAGACTTTTCCAGCTAATATTTGAAATTCTTGTTTTATTTAATTTCACCGAAGATTCTTAAACAAATGTTGAAGTAGTGTTACCCTGTGTTATTCAAAAGCATACACAAATAGGAAACTAATCAATTCAATATCTTATAATCAATCGTGATTATAATAGATTACAAAGGGGCAGTGTGCTGATTTTTTATTTGTTTTTGCATCGTGTTGAGGTAATGTTTTAAGATGAAAAACAGCAATGAAAAAGCTGATCATTTGCTTTGTTTTTGTGCTGTACATGTTTTTTTTATATCATGAATAGAATACTAATACCCTTTGTATTTCTATAAGAACAGGTACATTGTACAGTTTTCACAATATAATGTCTACGTACTTTGATGATATTCAATCTCTCCCATATTCAGTTGGTTTGATGACTTGTCTTTGTGACTACACATATACACATCAATGTCGTTTTTATCAAACTTTCTTATACTTATTTGTATGCTGTCTTTAGAAAAATAGTCCATGGTAAATTTTGATTCCTTGTATCCATTACCTATCGCTTTATCTTGAAATAGAACATCACGACTGGATCCTTTAAACACAAACCAGGTTCCGTTACCATTATTACTGCTACATCTAAAGCTTACTGTTTTTGTGAAGACCAAATCAGTCATTAAGGTCAAATTTACTGAAAATAAAACACAGTGAACAATTAAATACCAGTACAGTATTTAATAATCTACAGGCGAGTCTTTCCTGTTTTCGACATACACCATAAAAAAAGAAGCAGAAACAAGAAAAAAGAATGATATTCAAGAAAGACTTATATAAAAACGTATACATAGGTGTTTCTCATTGTTGGATGCCATACGGTTGCCTTATATTGCTTCAGTGAGTGTTACTTCGTTTGAAAGTTGGTGGATTATAATATGAAACTCAGTTCGATAACAAGCGTAAAGCATATATAACGGGATAAAAAGCCGTAACGTAAAAAGAATTTTAGTCAAAAACTTAACATGCTAACATAATACAATTGTTTATAAATGATGGAAACGAGAAAAAGCTTCCATCGCACAATTGATATGAATGTTGTGTTGTTTTTCATTCACTAAAATATAGTTATTTTTTTTTTAATTTCCTATTTCTTAGATAATAAGTCATTGGGAAACTATTATGGAAGTCACACAGGCAATGTTGAATAAATTTGGTTTTATTTTTGGCTATACCGCACCATAGGCTTTGGAAGGTTGAGACAAGAGTATTCATCATGAAGAGCATCTCAAAAGTAATCAAAATATTATGTGTGATTTTCTTGTTAATACAGGAATCTTCATCTTTTGAAGAATACGTGCGTATTTTACTACCATGTCCATCAATACAAAGATTACAATATATCTGAGTAAACACATAAGCCCTTTTGATCCATTAAACACGACTGTGTATGCACAAACATTGTTCCTTTCTGAATTTGGAAAAAAGCATTTGCTGTTACTGATATGTATTGAGGCAATGGGTGCCATTTGCTTTGTAAAATGTACAGGTGTGAATAAGTTGTGCCATCACGTAATTGCTATATCTTAAATACATATACCATTTAGATGTCTCAGTTCAGAAATATCTGCACACTTAGTTGCAACTGTGAATAATGCTGAAATTGTAAACACTGTGTTGATTAATTTTGAGTACAGTTAGTAATTTAAGAGCTAGAGTTCTAACAATAAAAAGCCTTGTAATTGGGACGTGACGTGGAAAGGTAACACACGGCCACCAAAAGCTTTATTATTGTGAAGCCCAGGTGGTCGTGTGGTATAGCGGGACGGCTGCAGTGCAGGCGATTAGTTGTCATGATATCTCAGTAGCATTGATTCGAATCCTGACGAGGGAGGAACCAAAAAATTGCGAAAGCAAATTTAAAGATCTAACATTATTGTGTTAATGTTTAAACGAGTTGTATATACATTATGTTCACAAGCATGTATCACCATCATCGATGGAGATCCGAATTATAAATCTGTTGTAGAGTTGTCACTGACTCAGACGTACTTATGAATATAATTATTTTCTGTGACTGTATCTTACATTAATTTGTAGGATCATTTACTATAGATAATTGATCTGATCTGTAATAATAGCATCTCCATGCCTTATATATCATATACTGTAGTACGATGTAAGGTTAAAACTGACGAGGAAAAGTACACACGGCCACCAAAAACTTTATTGGTATGTGTTCATCGTTTTTTTTTTATATGTTATAAAGACTATCACAAAAAGAAAAATCTCAAAAATACTGTACTTAGAGGAAAAACAATTCGGAATGTCCATAATCACGTGGCAAAATCTAATAACAAAACGCATCAAAAAAGAATGGACAAGAACTGCCATATTCCTGACTTGTTTCAGGCATTTTCAAATGTAGAAAATGGTGGATTAAACCTGGTTCAATAGCGCTAATCCTTTCACTTTAATGACAGGCTCCTCAAATTCCGTTATTTTTACATCCATGCGTTTAATAAACAGACACAATAAATAAAATAGTCAAACTATGGGTACATCAGTCATCATCGTGTAACAATTTTTAAAGAACAATTTAACAGATAACAAAATCATCTACTATCTACGAACACATTCATTGATTTGAGTGTATGTCGTCAGAAATTTTTATACGTCACATAAATTTGTCGTTCAATGTGCATGCAAACAATTTAATGTTTTTACATAGGCAATGTTAGCATACAAGGTTAAAAAATCAAAAGTATGTAAGAATAAATTTCAAAAATAGACCGAGATTTAAGCTAGTCAAAAAGTTATAAATAAAATTGATAAGAATCAACAAATAGTTAATTCCACTACGTCATTGGATGATTTTGACGTGTGTGGTTCAACGTATATTGGAATTCATAATAGAAATATATCACAATGACATATAATAGAACAATATCATACTGACGGGATCTTTGAAAGTACAGAGTTACGTAATAAGAACAGAAGAAATACAAATAGTCGCATATACAAAACAAACCGGCAAAAAATGAAAGCAATACAAACACATTGACGAGATGTATAAGTACCGACCCATGTCAAACGGATATCACATAAAACCATTCAACAGTAAATGTAAATCAAATCTCGAAAATCAATCGAGGCGACATATTTTTTTACAGAACCCAAAAAAACATGACTTATCAACATGGTGAGAGTGTACTACAATAAAAAGCATCATCCACCATGCGAATTCATGCTTAATAAGAAATAGAAAAACACATTGTTTAGTAGACGTGTCATTGTATCTATTAAATCTGTTTGATATGTTTTCACATCGATGTCAATATAATGGAGTTGTTTACGACTGTCATACAAGTGAGCGGTTAGGCAGCTATGAACCCTATTTAATCCACCATATTCTATTGACGAAATTGCCTGTACCAAGTCAAGAATATGACCGTTGGTGACCATTCGTTTAATGTGTTTTAAGATTTGATTTTATCATTAGATTATTGGCTTTCATTTTTTCTTATTTTCCACGGAGTTCGTTTTTTTATTTTTTTTTACTCTCAAACAGTTGTACAGGTATATATCTTATTAACCTAGGCATATCAGTGTACATCCTGCAGCTCCTATATTTGGTTTACATGTACTTGTGTGGACTGCCATTCTGGAAAAAAAATCCATGAATATGTCAATTACAATATGGTTACTTAGATTGAAACAGTTGCACGCAAGTGTTTCAAAACTTTCTCTGTTTATGTAAGGGATATTTTATCAACAAATAGTTTATATGAAATTGGTGCGTTGTTTATACATCCATGCATATCATCCTAAGTTAAGATGTATTATACAACACGATGTAAAGTGGGAGGATTCAATATCTCCAGCACAATATTTTTCAATTTAAATTTGAAGCCCCAAAAAAAAAAATTAAAACATATCAGATGCTGACTTTAAAGATTTGAATATTTCCAATTAAAGAATTTACGCAATTGTCAATATAACATCAAGTACATCGTTGAGGATATTTGATGAATGGCATAGTTCCAAAAACTTAGATTTGAAATGCTATTTTTCAAGTTGTAGTTATTTGCAAACTATTTGCTTAACTGCAATAGTTGAACAAACAATTATTCAAAGAACAATAAGAGTTCTTTTTATAAGACAAACACATTTTGATCCGGAACATTTTGAAAGAAATTTGAAGGCCAGGTGATTTAATATTTATTATTGTAAACTGGTCCTATAATTGTAATATTAAGTGATTTTGTTCTGAGAAAAATAGATAATTAGCATGTTATGTTTTAAGTCATATCAGCCCTCAAATTAAACAATAACTAAAGCATATGTTTTTTATAACTTAAAAGATGGCGTTCATTATACAACCTATTATACATATACTTTTCACTGACGATTTTTTTTTAATTTGTCCACATTTAGAAGAAGTTTTTTTCAGAAAGCAATTTGCCGATATCTTTTCCGTATGCTAGTATCCTTAGCGTAACTCCTTTCGTAAAATCCGGTGATCGCAATACGCATGGATCTGGATAACTTTTACCCGATTGTACATGTAATACACTTGATCAATATCAATACTTCTTTGTTGATTATTTATAATATATAAGGTGACAATCGGCAAACTACCGTTTTGAAACTCGACAATCAAATAGCTGCCATATTTTCAAATTATAACAGATAGAGAGAATAAAAAAAAATTGACGAGTATACACTATGTTTGAGTAAGAAAATGATAAAATCGTGCACATAAGACTAAGTTTATGATATATAAATGATTCAATTATTGGATAACCATTAGTTTTTACCAATCACTTGTTTCATATCAAACTCATGTATCGAAATTAAACTGACAACGCCTTGGCTAAAAAAGAAAAACACACACTGAAAAAAAAAATAGTACACAAGACACAACATAGATAACCAAAGACTAACACGAACCCCGACGTAAACATGAGGTGATAACAGGTGCACTGGAAGGGTAAGCAAATCCTACTCCTCATGTGGCACCTTTCATTTGGCTCGTGTTATTACAAATCCAGTAAAAAGTCTCATTAGGTAGGTTAGATTCGTGAAAAGATGAAATAATTGTTGATATTTTTTTTTAATAAACATGACCAAAGTATATATCGCTTAAAACATGTGATTATCGGTTTGAAATCGGAAAAAAGAACGGGGTTGTGGTTACAACATAAGAAATACATCCGATATTAATTGTGAAACAGATATTCGATAACAGTAAATCAACTCGTGGTTGCGCCTGTGAAATGGATTTAATTGCAGACTATACGGTGTTAGTTTGGCTCATTTAGAAGGCCGTATTGTAACCTATAGTTGTAAATTTCTGTGTCATCTTGGTCTATTGTGGAGATGTCTTATTCATAATTTTATTTTGATTTTATTTAATTAATATTAGAAATGATACCATGTGTTAACATTAATAAATTTGCAACATTTACATAAAGGAATATGTACGAAGTACTTTTGACAGTGAGTAAACTGCCAATAAGAGATCGAGTTACATAATTTGAGTAACTAAAAGTCATCGTATGGCCTTCAACAATGACAAAATATAAGTATGTTATAAAATAGTTTACAATCTAGATTGGATTTACAGAATAGAGGACAATGCGCAAATAAAGCAGACAAAAGAACAAACACAATGTGTGTTGACCGTACAAAGCTATACTATTGACAACTACATAAGTAACTTTTAATTATTTCAATATTTTTTATCAAGATCGATAAAAACTACATATTTATAATTAAAGTGTACGTAGCCCCTCAAGTGACTGTCGGGCAAACATTAAATCATAGTTTTATATTATGTATTACTTAATACATAATGATTCATAATCAACAAATCAATAAGGTCGAGCAATGAAAATGTCAATCCGTATCAGAAAAAATCCGCACCTATAATTCATACGTCTCTTATATACATTGATCTATTTTATTTTAAAATACCTCAAAAATCAAGTATCGACATATTCAATTTAACCTGTTTCGGATGAATAGTTTTATCCGTTTAAGTAATCATAGACTATCACAAAATACAGAGCTTACAGTTGACTTGATTGTTTAACATATTCAAGAATAAACAGATTTCATTCTCTATTGCTAAAGCTTCACTTTTCATAAACAAACAAAGTGACTGGGAAGGAATATTAAATGTAAAAAAAAATTAAATAATTTCCCCCATATATGTTGGTGTCAAAAAATTGGTATTTGTTAAAAATCACTTTCAACGTAATGCCAAACAAAGAATATTATTGCATACGTACATTACATTTGATAAACATATTTGTTAAAGTTTTATATATTCTTCTTATGTGCGAGTATTTCTTGGATAAACGATTTTGATTTGCAAAACTTAGCTATCATTGTTGCTATTTTAAGACATCTGAAATCTGATCTTATGTTTTCATATAACTTATACATGTACTACTGATAAAGTCGTATACTTAAAACAAACAGTTACTATCTGAATGTTAGTAAACAATACAAGATAGTCGTCAAACAATGTGTCCTACCTTATTATAGCTAAATAGGGCAAATACTCAAACCATTATCGTCCATTAGGTTCAGGTTCTTCGAAAATACCTGTCATTCTATTTTTAGCTACATACTTCACGGCGTAATGACTACATACATAAAATAAATGTTTTGCATATATGTTCATACTATTTTCGATTTGATATTAGATGTTTATTGCTTTCAGATGACCAAAATTGTCGTAAATTTATATCTGAGGACAATCTTAATAAAAAGAATTTCCCAGGATACTTATTGTTTTTTTAATGCGGACGTTTAAAACGATAAAACAACGCGTAAAATAGTACCAGTTTACCTTCACTTTCACTTTTGATTTGGACGGACACAGTATTTGAGTTTAAGTTGCAATTCTAAACACTAATTACTAAGGGAGGCATACAATAACTCAATTAGGCAACGACTTGTCTCATCTCAGTATTCAGCGAAAGTTCGATTTTTATTTATTAATTGATAGACAGTCAAAACCAAAAAAAAAAATGTGTGTTATATATGGCAACATATCTTCTTGGGTGATATAATGTTAAATATTTGTAATCCGTCGGTACAATTTTCTGAATTCATTTTCATCACGAACTCTCAATCCTAAATATTTGAATGTCAATGAGGTATGAGGTACACATGCACATACATGTAAGGGGTTAAATGACTTAACGTGAACCTACAACGGCAAGGTACATTCTTCTAAGATCCTTGCTTGCCATGCACGTGGTGTTATGTATAATGGGGACATTTTATTATACACGTATAAAATATGTAACAAGAGAGAAATAATACCAATTCAAATTACATTACAAATAAATGCAGCAGTAAGATACCGCTGTTCAAAACTCGTAAATATTTGGACAAAAAACAAAATAGGGTTAACAAACTAAAATCTAGGCAAACGCATTAAATATAAGAGGAGAACAACGACACAACATTAAAGTGTAGCACTAAGCATGAGACCAAATCCGATGAGAATGACAAATCTAACATCAAAACCAAATACATGAATTTGGGATAAAAAGTACATTGACACGTCTTATAGTAATGTGAATTCACACTCAAATATAAGAGAAAACAAACGACACAACGGAAACACAACGTTAAAATGTTACACACACGGAAACAAACTATAATATAAGAATGACCATTTTCCTGACTTGGTACAGGAATTTTTTTTTTAAATAAAAATGGTGGGATGAACCTGGTTTTATCATGTTGATGGCATGCCAAACCTCGCACATTAATAGCAATGTTAAATTTTACATTGAAATGACAACATGATATTACAGAACTACACTTCTAATAAATAGGAGAACGTATTAGAAAAATAATAACATTTTTAATAGATAACAAAAGGCATCAGGTTTAAAATTCAATATGCCAAAAACGCGCCTTATCCACGCAAGCATCACCAGTGACACCCAGATATAAAAGCTCGAAAGTGAAAAAAAGTACAAAAGTACAGCACTGAAGATCAAAAACAAAAGTTAAATAGAGCAAAAGACAAGTATACCTGAAATTCAGATATTTACCATCAACATGTTAACAAAGTTCACTCTTATTTTTCAGAAATCATTCTATTATGAGGCACTAATTTTTACACGATAATTATAACGGTAACTCAATTTTTAGGTGCAGCACATATTTAGAGTGTATCAAGACTGTGAGAAAGTTCTAGCTACAAATGTCTAAACTTGAAGGTCATTTCAAATGATGTAAACCGTCAATTTCTTATACATGTTATATATAGAAAACATTAGTTGAAGTCACCAATCCAAAAATGTGTATGCTGAATCCACATTGTATTTTCCTTAGAGAAACAAGTTTCCAAAATATATAGCACACTCCGCTCATTTTGATTGTACACATGCGTAAAGTTTTTTTTCAACAAAAAGCATTAGATACAATTTATTTCTTATCTGAAAACAAATGCAACTTGTAAGTTATCACAAATGAAGATACATTGTAGGTATGTCAGGTTGTAACTTGATATCGAGAAAATGTTATATAATCATATGTTTGATAGTAACACTCTGTAATTAGATTTTATATAATGATAGCTTTATTTGCATACACAAGTGTAAAATTAGCCAATACAGAATAACTCTTCCACTTTGAATAATTTCCGTATTTATAAAAAAAAAGAAGATTCGGTATGGTTGCCAATGAGACAACTGTCAACAAGAAACCGAAATGACACAGACATTAACAACTAAATGTCACCGTACGGCCTTTAACAATGAGCAAAGTTCATACCGCATAGTCAGCTATTTGCTGATATCCGAATCGATAAATACAAAATTCCAGAACGTCCCTACCTTTATATCGAGATTCATGATAAACACAAACTCAATGCAAACAGTCGATTGAATGAAGCTGATTTTTTATACCTACCATGACAATGCCGAAATATTTGGTGTTGCATTGTGGTATGCTTAAGACATTCGCATTGATAAACAAACATTAAATAAGTAGTCAATTACATTGTTT
Organism: Mytilus trossulus; assembly: GCF_036588685.1. Classification (NCBI taxonomy): domain Eukaryota; kingdom Metazoa; phylum Mollusca; class Bivalvia; order Mytilida; family Mytilidae; genus Mytilus; species Mytilus trossulus. Next base: position 42,343,904 of record NC_086385.1, on the reverse strand, counting down.
AAGTTTTGGGAACGAGTCCATAGACTATTCTAAAACTATTTCGAACATTTTATCAGTTCAACTGGTGCATTTCAATTTGCAGTACACTTTCTTGTGTACGTATTTGAATTGTTGAAGGATGATTTGAAATCTTTAGTTCATTTCCTTGTTAAATGGATAGTTGTGTCCTAGTTATCAAATGTGCGACTCCTAGTTTTATCTTACCTTTAGTTTCGTAACCTTAAGTTCAATGGTACATATATACCATTTGCAATTAGTATTTATGTGTTGGGTTTGATTTTTAATTTCAACACTTTATATGGACTGAAAAGGGTAAACAACTTATCAATAAATGCAGAAACCAGGTCTTAAATAGCACCAGACTCTGCAGATTATGAAATGAACTTAGATTTAGAAAGTTCAATATGAAACATGTTAAACAATTGTGAAAGGAAATTAAAATGAGGTAAACACTGTATGTAAACGATATTATTACGTCGAAACCAGGTCAATGACAAGGTCAATATAAATATAACCACGTTACAATTTGATATAATGATTTTCTGAAAGTCAGACATGAAGCTAAAAATAGAAATTAGTTTTATCGATCCTATTTAAAGGTTGAAAAATAACATTGCTTTTATCCAAGTCATGATTGCTTTTGATATTTGACACATGCTTTGTTTCAATATAACAAGAAACTTACTTGCCAAATAATATGATAAAGCATATTAAAGATTGAGAATATAAATGCTTTACTATCAGTTTTAAAAACAATGGATATTGTTTTTTCATAAGAGAAACATATTATTGCATCAATGTAAAACAATCTATCATGTCAAACTGTATGAGATGTTTTGAAAACCGGAGGAGGCAAGTCATATCCCTCACTTTAAACAAAATACTATGAAAGCAACATATAATTTCGAATGTGTGTAAACTTAACACCTGACATTGCTCCAGGTAAGTCAGAATTATGCCCTCTCATTCGGTATTTGAGAACTTGCAGCTGCTTCTCTGACGTTTTAAAACGTCACCAGTGTATAATTTACACTTTTGCTATTTGATTCAATTTAAGTAATATCCCTTTGTTGTTGTTCGGTAAATGTAAACCACGTTATTATGTGATTTTGCAGTTGTCAATTTTTGTAGTCGTTTCTTTATTATTTTTGCTTATGTGCTTGGTCCATAGAGTGTCTAATGCCACTTTGTGTTTCTTTGATTACCTACATGTAATTGCTTGATTATTTTTTTAAACCATTGCATTGCCAAATGTGTACGTGTTTGCCTATCATATCTGTTTGTTTTGCAAACATATTATTATCAATAAAATGGGAATTAACGCGACTTTCTTATACGTTAGAGGTTTAATCCGCTATCAGATAAGATTAATTCAAAAATGTACTACACAAAGACATGCTTAGGCAAAGTGAGAAATAGCACAGTCTTTTCTATTCGTTTGATATATTTGAACTTTTGACTTGCTAAGAGACCTTCGGTTTTCAATATTTCTTGAAGTACGGTCTACCTGCAATGTTACCTTAAAATGATATGTGAACAATTTGTTTTCAGCTAAAAATTATTTTATTTTTTATTTAGAAAACATTCCAAAATCTCTACTCAAAGCCTTTCGAAGTATAGATAAAACGGATAGTTTGCGACATTTCAAATTTAAGTACTAAGTATGAATATTACTTATAACATTTATACAGATTTTGAACAAGTACCTGTAACTGAATACAGATACACTACGCTATAAGTATACAATATGTTAACTTATCAAGTACAAATTATTCACAATCGGCGAATAAAGATATCACCATAAAAACCTATCCATTGTATATTGCATGTTTAATGTCGATAAACCATGCTATCAGTTTTATAATATCGCAGATCAAAATTGCCAAATATTTTATGTAAACGTTTTCATGAAAGTATTAATAATGTTCACCATATATGGTAATATCTGCATATTTGGTGCCTAATTTGTTTATCATCACAAAACATTGATTATTCAATTAGTATGATTTTTAGAAAACATTAAGTGATGTTTCCTGAACAAAAAATATATAACACTCTAAAAGGATGTTTGATACACATTCAATTATCAAAAACGGCAATGACTTCATTTTAAAAAAGTAAGTATTTTTTTTTTTTTTAACATAATCTGTGTCTCCTCTTTTGACACGTTTGATGCTACAAACATGTGTTTCGAAGAAAATTATCTAAAATAGCATACGTTATTTGTGTAACCATACATTAAACATTTTTTAGTTTCAGTTTGCGCTCACTTATACAAAAACAAGACTTTTACGAAAACGAGAAAGAAGACAACTATGCTTTAAATCATTCATGAGGTTATATGTGAGTATTTCAGACAATCACACATTTTTCCACACAGACTAGTCAAATTGAAAGCAGAGATGGGGAAATAAAACCTTATAATATAAAGGGCAGTTCAACAAAATATATAAATCAGAAACACTATTCATGCTAGTAGTATTCAATGCAAAACACGTATAGAAAAAGAAAAATAAACAACAAAAAATGTCAAATCCTTTTCCGGTACAACATCAAGATGAGGTGAGCTCAAACAAGTTTACTTTTGGCACCAAGGATATCCATTTCCTCTCTAGGCATTATGAAAATATGGATAATGTATCGATTCGTATATACCGTTTCTCTGAATGGTTTATAATCAAAACGCACGTCGAGCAAACACATTGTTTATTCTGGTATTCACTCTAAGTTTATAACAATCTCTGGATTCTTGTGGCCCTTAAATAACACCACTGCATGAATTGATCTTACATACCTTTTTTCGGTTGATATTTCTAGTTGTTTTACCTCAACGATACATCCGACTATCTTTTCAGCATGGGGATTAATGAATTTCATTGCACATGGTCTCGCTAATTTTGTAATTAATGCAACTCATATCGTTTAATTGTGTTATCTCGATTCGTTTTATTAAACTCTTTGATCTAGCGATGCATAATTCTTGCCATAGCAAATATGCATGTGTGAAATATTTTTACGAAATTACAAATATATCGATAATGACAGGCCCTCAAAACTATTTTACACATTCAATAATAGACAAAAGGAATTCATATACATGTACATGCATACTGCAGCTGCTAAAATAAATAATTTTAGTTATGAAATAAATGACGGCCTATTATTTCAAAAGCAGGATCAACATGTGATTGCTACAACATCAAGCTGTGTAATTTACTTTCACTATTTGACCAAAAATCTGCTATTTACGAAAAAAATATTTTTGCAAGCAAACAAAAGTACAATTGTTTAGAAACTGTATAATTAACATAATAAAGAAAAGATATTTAGGATAACAGAACTTCATGTACATGTATTGTTGAGACAAGAAATCTTCCTTAAAAACCTCGTTTATTTCAAATGTTTTTATTAATTTTATAATATATGTTTTTAGATATCAAGAGGTCAATGTTATTACCTAATTACTCCATGTTAACACAAGTAGACAATCAATACTGCATTATCGTCAATCGGACCCTACTGTTTTACTTTTTAGAAACCCCGAAAAGTCGTGCTAACAAGTGAAATTGTATTGCTATTGTTTGCGCTAGCATTAAACTATCACGCCTTTTTTGCCACAGCAAAATGACCAACAATTTGTGGAAAATCATCCCTTGACTTATACTATCAGAATAAACAGTAATATTCTGACTCAAAAACGATTATCGTTGTCCTTTTTGCATATTTCAGGAGATGAAAACTATGGAAAACATGATATTACTGATTATATGGTCAACAATTGATACATGTAAATATAATTTTTATTATCAATGCCTAATAAAGCATTATTTACAGTACGTCTATTTCATTAACGCCATATAAATATAAACCTTATATGAACATTCTTTTAACGGTCCAAAATGGTGACAATGGTCACATTGCAATGGATGCATACTGTTAAATCTATGTCAAAAGCATGCATATGCGTATTATATTATAACATATGCCATCATGATGTTACGGATATGTAGAAGGCATGTGTAATCTAATATCTGATATAAATACATATTATTAATTCGTATATTTAAACAAATTAGATTCGTTTAGAGATATTCCCATGTTAAACAATACTTTCTGAGGTAGAGATAAAACGACGGATAGCAAAAAAAACATATTGCACTGCAAAAAGCATATATCACGGTTATTTTTAGAATATCTAAAAACCGATATATTTTGTGACGTCATGTATTGAGTTTCATGATATTGTTTACGTTTTGACACAAATGATATCTGTGATTAATTATTTGACGAAAAAATCTTCAAATGCATTAGATGTCAACAAAGTAAATGAAATAACAACTATTGTTTTGTTATTGTCAAGGAAACTATATGATATTTATAAAATTCCAACGACATCACATTACAATTTTAATACAAATATGGTCGAATAGTAAAAATATGACAAATAAAGCCATCAGGATATATCGACCCAAAAGAAGTATATCGACCTCGGCCTCAGTCAATATACTTCTTCCAGGTCAATATATCCTTGTATCGACATCATACAAAGGTTATATTTTTATAATATCAAACTAAGAGGAATACGTTTCATGTATAGGTATGACCCGAAAAAACCTTGATAAAATTATATATTATCTTTTAAGGAAGCTGGATTGTCATGTTTTTGATTTTTTGTCAGATTTTCGGAATCCTCTGGATTTATCCATTTGAATGCCTTGAAAAAAAGGTACCGGTGACCCCCATTTTTCTTTTTGAAATTCTTTTATTTGTATAATGATAAGCCATCTTTAAAAGTCTTATAAAATTTTAATTACTTTTTAACAGTTTTTGAGAACTTTAACTTGTCAATGATAAAGCTATGAAAAGTCAAGAGAGAATATTTTCCCGCCAAAATTTCAATGGCTCATATCTCGAAAACAAGCACGGTGACCTATATATTTTTTTTTGCTTTTTGGATATCTTTATAAATTCCTTACCAATATAAACTTATGTTTTAAAATGTTAATAACTTTGAAACGGAGAAGCGAACTCCCTGAACGTAAAAACATAATATGATCACATGCCATTATTATACAACGCTTATTTCAGGCATATACGGTGAAAAAAACTGTATGTTCCTTTAAGTTAGTAACTATTTACTTTATATATACATATACAAAATGGATCGAGATAATACAACTAGATAGTACAAACAGGACAAAGCCAATGTTTTAAACGCTTATCAGTCATTATAAACAAAAATGCCAATAAATAATGTTTCGTTCCTTTTTAGACGAATCAGTATTCGATTGATTTGATGTTAACCAATGCCCTCGATGTTTTTTAACATAAAATGTTATCTAAAAAATATATTTGTTTTTATATCTAAAAGCATCAGTAAATATGAAGCTGAAAATGCACATAACAATATATTGTATCTACAAATGTATAACGACTACTCTACTTGATATTGAATACAAAAGTATTTTGTACTATTATTAGCATGTGCAAAACTAGATGTACTGGTGACTATTAAGGGATCTGCTAACTTGAAATGTCCAACCCATTCAGCTAGCACATCAATGAATTGGTTTGCTCCGGGACGTGTGCCCCCAATATCAAAAGACAGAACGGTATATACTGATGATAACCGAATCAGTATTACTGGTGACCCCCGAAAAGGCGAATACAATCTACAAATTTCTAACTTTCAAACTTCAGACGTAGGAATCTACAAGTGTACTGTATCCATCAAGAACGTAGCATATCAGCATGAATTTAACCTACTCATAGGAAGTAAGTAACTACATGTATTCTAAAACATGCCAATGGCTTTCTCGAATATTAGACGAGTCGGGTATATGTTTCAGTAATTTTTAACCTCGGGAGCAATACATTGATTATTTTTGAATTATGTATATGTTACACTGTAATTTTAACTATAACAGTAGTGTCAATGTACGTGTTTGCATTTTATATGAACAAATATAGGCGTAGTATGCTTCCCAGTTAATCATATATGCACATGACATAGATTTGAACACTTAACAGTCATTTCTATTGTGATAAGACCTTCAACAAAGAACAAAACGTATACCTATCCGTGATAGATAATTTTGATACAATACACTGTTTTCTTGTTTGATGAGGTATGAATGCCAATGAGACGGTTCTCTATCCAAGAAATATTTTGTAAAAGTAAACCAATATAGTTCAAAGTACATTATATTCCTTATGCATTCTTTTTTTGTACCGGTAAAAAATTTGGAACTCGTGAATGACAGTCTTCATGTAGATTTGTTCTCCTTTTTTTTTTTGCAGTGAACTAATCTTCATTTATTTTACTTTTTTTCTGGAAAAGAATAACAAATTTTAATTTGATTTACCTTGACCAATCATATTATTGCAGTATTTTCAATATAGTATATGAAAATGTTACTTGTTTTTAAATGTCCTTGATAGAACCTCCAAAGAATCTTAGAATAGAAAACATTGAAAAGCAAAGCACTGTTCAAAAAAGAGAAGGAGAAGAATTAAAATTACAATGTGTAGTGGAAAGTGGCCAACCTAAAGAGATTCTGCGATTTGAAAAGAATGGAAACATCATTAAAGAAAGTAATTCAAGTACTGTAAATTTAACTGTCATCCTAAACCATACAGACCACCAGAGTCGGTATACCTGTAAGGCCATTAGTACTGCTTTGAATGTATCACTTTCTCAATCTGTTAATGTTATGGTTTTGTGTGAGTATTTGTATCCTCTTAAGGTCATTCATTATATATACAAATATATTACATAAATGAGATTGCATTATGTTTTTGTTTTTAATTATCGAATAAACAAATACAAATAGTAAACGCTAGCATGTTTTATATTGAAAGAATGCTGAAATTTATTTTATGTGATTGACATTGCTTGGATTACAGTTCCACCATAGCATCTAGTATTGCTTCGTTCTCAGATATGAACATAAACGAACAAAGCACATTCTATTAAATAAAATATGTTTGTGTTGATGCATGTTAAAAAAAATGAGACTGAATAAATCACGTGCAGTTAATGCTTGATTGTTTTTCTTAGTTGAATTGCACTTTTTGGAAACTGATTTTGAATTAAACTATTTCATGTGCTTATCATTCGTTGTTTATTTTGAAGTAGACTGTCATAATTGAATTAAGGAAGGAAAGTATGTATTAAAACAATATTGATTATGAAATAGAATACAATCAACCCTCGTGGTAACATAAAAACATGGTATTACCCATTGTACAACAGGAAACCTAAATATAGGAAAGTGCAGAAAAGTGTTATATCGTTAGAATCAGACACAATAGTCTAATGTGATGGTCTAGTTATATGTCATCTTTATATGGTGTGTTATGTTAAGGATAAAAACATTAAAAGAAGATGATCACTGAAAGTATTTATATTACTTATTCTAATCATTTTGATATCAAAACGAATTCTGATTTTCAATTCGTGTTTTCAAATTCGATAATGCAGATCACTCTCTCCTCATATTATGTATTCCAATGCATGTTTTTTTGTTGCTACGTTTAATATATTTCAAGAGAGCACTTAGTATACACCATTTTCAAAGTCTGCATTACATATTTTTTTTCGAATCAAAAGGGATGACAATATATTTCCAAAAAGAAAATGATAATTTTAATTCAATGACACAATGACTTTGCAGGTCATGCATTATACATGTTATAGCTCAATTAGGATTACGATTATATACATGTACTGTAAACCAACTTATATTCGCGGATACTTTCTTTCGCGTACAGTCCTACTTAAACCATTTCGAGGCAATCAATTTTTTTTCGATTCTCAAATTTTCTGGATAAAGATAATTAAGATGAATGAAAGTGACGATTTATATTCGCCGTATTATTTTGAAAGTCTCGATAATAAATCGTAAGCAAAAATAAATTTGTTTAAGTTACAAAATGCAGTTTGCAGTTTCTCAATGTCTGTGTTCTTTTAATTGCAAATTGACTTTGATGTTTTGAAAACATATTCACTTATTTACTGTATAACACATATTAATGTGTATGTGTTGTTCTTTCAAGGTCATTGAAGAAAGTAAATTAAATTAAATTCTTAAAGGGTGCATTTAGATAATAAAATCTTATTTTGTCATGTTATGTCATTAACTATTGACGTACAATTTTTAATGTTTGGTGTTATTTTCTTTTAATTTCATATTTTAAAGATGCACCACAGGTGAGCTTGGGTAAAGTTGGGAAATCATTATTAATAAAGGAGGGAAATAAATTGACAGTTCATTGTATTGCTGATAGTAACCCGGAACCTTATAATTATACATGGGCAAAGATATCTGAGACGAAACGGCTTATTTCAACTTTGTCTACAATTCACATAGACGTCATTCAAAGGAAAGATGCAGGTCTATATGCTTGTGTGGTAACCAATTATATAGGAAGTGGAAAAGCTGACACAAATGTTGTTGTTATGTGTAGGCATTTACTCCATTATTTATTACTTTTGTAATAATTTTTGTAAACGTTCACCTTTTAATTTGTTTCGGGTAAAATGTATCAAGTGAAGAATTTTGAATTACAAAAATAAGATATTCAAATTGGCTAATTGGAATATACAGACCGAAAGAATAAAATAATGTTTAATCAGCAAATAATTCGTCCGCGTAAAAACATACATCGTGAACCTGTATAAGTAGTATGATATGCTTTCAAATATAAACTGTGAAGATAATACAAAATACATTGGTAAAGCACAATTCAGATATAAAAAAAGAAGATGTTGTATGATTGCCAATGAAACACCTAAGCAGTATAGATCAAATGACATGCTAACTAACAACTATATGTTATGGCACGGCCTTCAACAATAAATGAAGACCATGATGCATAGTTAGCTATTATTGACCCCACGATGACAAATAAACAACAATTCAAACGAGAAAAAACTAACAACCTAATGTGTGTACAAAAATGAAAATAAAACAAATACATATATGTTACACATCAACAAACGACAACCACTGAATAACAGGTTTTTGACTCGGAACAGGCACAAGAATACAGCGTGTCGCGGGATTAAACATGCTAGGTAGATCCGAATCCTCCCCTTACCTGAGACAGTGTAGTAACAGTTAAACACAAGAACGAACAAAACATAGGTAATGTATTTAAAAAAAACTCACTTGATCGGACAAAATAAACAGTTTTACAACTATGTCACAAACATTCTGTAGTGCCTTTTTTAATTAAATTTTCAATTATGTCTACACTTTTTCAATAAACATATAATGCATCGAATGCCAAAAATCTATCGCTTGGGTATTTTACTCGTACACAACTCTCAATTAACTTAACAAATAGGAAAATATACCGAAGTAACAAGTATACTTCGAAGGAAAACCTTCGACTTAAAGGGTGGAGAAAAAAGTGCAAATCAATATAACGATAACCAATGTTATACAAAAGACTACAAACGAAACTTACGACCAAACAAAACAAAACAGCAATAATCCTGTCTCGATAATAAGTGCTACAAAATGCCAAAGTGAATTTAAATAAGTTTTATGCTATTTCTATCGTAATCTTAAATGTCGTGAGTTAAACACATTTACATGTATGTACCACTCTGTTTGACATAAAGCGTCTTTTCCTAACTTCTTATTATATTACAGACTCCCCGAAAGTAGATATAATGTACACAAATTATACAGAAAACACGAAACAAAGGTGTTTGGTCTGTAAAGTGAAAGGAGTTCCTGAAAAATACACCTTCTATGAATGGGAACACAAGTCATACTATGGTGACCACATCCGTTTTATGTCTGGGAATCAAACTGGTTCTCTTACTTTACAAACAGATACAATAAGAGACTCTGGATATCAAGATAATGGCTATTATAAATGTACTGCTAGTAACGGTATAGCTGACAGTCACGGTGTTGTGAAACAAAGTGCTGAGGTGTATTTAGTAGTTGAAGGTATAGTAAAACTCGCTTGAAATTTGTTGGACAACACGGAGAACAAATAGGAATGTCATAGCTGTAAAAAAAATAGTAATCCACCAATAAGGATTATTTAAACGAATTTCTGTATGGTTGTAGTTACATCATTTTTCCTCAAATACTGAGAAATGCCTTTTTGTAATGTTTGTTCTGAATTGTTCAATCATGTACTGTTTGAATCGATAAGTAGAATACATTTCATCATTTAAGTCTTGCACGACTATGCGTGTTTTTTTTCTTCTTATAGTTTACACTGGCTAGAATAGGGGAGGGTTGGTAACATACGATTTATTCGACGCATTGTTGTGCCTGTCATAAAATATGAAAGTATAGGCTGTGATAGTCTTTTGAGCTTTAATAATTGTGAGTCATTTGTATGTTTCGGCGTTTATTTGTTAATGGGATAGCTGAAGCCCACCTCCAGGTGTGGATTTTTTCAACCCTTGGTGTCATATTAATTTTGTCGCTCTTTGGTTCCCTTTTTTGTCTCTTTGACACAATTCCCCATTTCATTCTGTATTTTTTTGTCAATTTCATATTTCAGGAAAGCCTATTTTTGTTTCTGACAACGTTGACGAAGTATATGGTACATACCTTGGTTACGTTTTTTTGGTCGTGAACATCTTCAGTATCCCAAAATATACCAAATTGGAAGTCCTTGATGGAAGGAGTCAACCTATCACTTTTGGAAGTAATTTTAGACTTATAGAAGAAAATACTTCAGTAATGGATCGGTTTCTTGGAACAGAGATAAAAGTAAAAGGCTATAAAATAACAGTGAAAATAGAGCGGCTTGCAAATGACAATATTGACACGTACACTTTTAAAGCAAAGAACGATTTTGGACAAAGCGTGCACAAGATATCAGTACTTTCTGCAGGTAAGCATTTTTTCATTAGTCTAAAGTTTTTTTTTCATATACATTTTAACATGTTTTTCTTTATTATCATTCTTTGAAAAATATTGTTTAATGGTCGATAAACAAGAGTTTAAATCTCAATCCGAGGACAAATTTTAAAATTTTTGCATATTATTAAATGGGTTTCCACAGTAAAAGTGCCGAATTACAAAAAAGTTTAAGAATAAGCCAGTGTGTTAATATGTTTTAATAATAAGCCTTGCTATAAATGGTGGACATATATGTAATGTGTGCGTTAAGCGTTTTTTTCTCCCTCCCAACTAAGTAGAAAACAATTAATAATTTAAGTCCCATGTAGACTAAACGCGCGTCTGGCGTAAATATAAATTTTAATCCTGGTATCTATGATGATTGCTATTAGATACTGTCCAAATAAGGGTGAAACTTTTAGCATGCATTAGAAGAATATTTTTTCCGACGTAGTCGGTATAGTTTCGGTTTGTGCACTTTGAACTTAAGGACGCTCAACTATGGCAACATAATACGCATGCTCGAACATCCTTTCTGTGATTTGACAAAATGCTGTCATGGTAGGTGATTTGGTTGTGTTTGTAAAAACGTCCCGAAAATTATATCGTGATGGAAAGCAAGTGAAAGACTATAAATATTTGAACTAGATGTTACAAAGATTTATAGTTTTATTAAAATAAGTGTTTCTACAATAGCTCTTTGCATCCATGGCAGCTGTTTATTCGAGACATACTACCAATAGTTTCTAGCTTTGTTAACCATGAATTAAGTTTAATGTAAGCAGTAGTAAATGTTTTTTTGTTTCTAGTTTTTTGCACTGGACTTTTTGACAAATAGAATTTTTAGGTGTCATCACAATCATTATTCTTATATATTATTGCCTTAATATAACCAGACTTAGTAAAGAATTTCTTGTAGCTACATTTAGATTGGAGATTTCAGTAAGGAGGTCCTGTATCATTAAGTCATAGTGCTTCCGAAAATTATCGAAATGATTTTCAGTTTTAAACATATACTCAAATTTAAATACGTCGGATATCTTTTTTAAAGATAGTTCTTGTTAAGCATTTGATACAAGTTTAGATTAATAGACCTACAGAGTACACATACACATCAATTCCTAATACCAATGCCTCTCCTTTTTATTTTGTATATTTACATTCATGTAGAGTCTTATAAAGATCATGTTTTACTACAATATGATCATTTCAAATTTTTACTGATGTCAATAGAATGGAATTTTATGCCACTTTTTTTTTATCAGTCAATGTTTTAATAAGCCATAACACTAGGTTCAATCAACCATTTTCTGCTGACGGAAATGCCTGTACCAAATTATAGATATGACACTTGTTTCATTTTCGGTAAGATATATTTTAGTTTTAGATTTCTATTTGATGAAGGCTTTTGCGTCTTAAATTTACTCTATATTAGTTTTGCAATAAAACTTTTCAATGTTGCGAAATAAATACTTAATATGTCATATTGCAGGTACTCCTGAACCGCCTTTAAATGTAACCGTCGCTCCTGTTGCAAACGGAGCCAGAGTGGAATGGACAACAAATTTCAATGGCGGGTTCAAGCAATCCTTCTTTGTGGAATATCGTGAGCAAGGAAATAAAAGATGGGAAAAAGTGAAAACTTTACCCACAACTTTGAATAACAGAATGTTTTGGACGATAGGCAATCTTCATGAAGATCGTTCATACAGTTTCAGAATGTTTTCTCGAAATAAAATTGGAGACAGTAATACAACGCGGGAGGTTGATTTTAAAATCTTAAGTAAGTTTATTGTATATATGTGTGTTTAACTTAAATATAAGTAAGTTTGCTATTGATGTTTATAAAAATGTGTGCACATATTTTTTTAAGTATCTGATAAGAATTATGTGTTGCATGAAAGGTAACTTAAAACGCCGATTCCCGCTAAAAGTCTAGTATAAAGACTCATAGTATTTACCAGGTGATCTGTTATATTGTTTTATATCTATGTAGGAATGCTTAATTGTTATGTAGCGAAAGTATAGCAGCACCTACATACGGAGACTATATCAAACCGTTGGTATGGTATTCGGGGCTAGTTGTTCCTATCATAATTTTCCTGATTTAGGATTGTTGCTGACCAAGAGTTCAAATGAACTTGAAAACATAACGAATTTGTTGGCCGTTCCAATCTTCGTGATCACAATTTCCTTTCTTTTAAAAGTGACACAATGGAATATACTTAATATCGTATTGGCACTTACATTAGCAACATGAGGGTTGAGTATGTGGAACGAAATCTGATAACCTTCATGGAGTGTATGAGACTAACCCTTTGTTTGTGCATGGTTTTCGTGTTCCTCAGTCTTTAGTTTTTTTAAGTTTGTGTTTTGTGTGCCTTTTTTTTTTCTTGTATTTTATCCATATGATTTATATTTTCAGAAGAGAAGAACGAGGCAATACTCTACGGTGTTGTTGGTTCTGTGTCCTTGGTATCCCTTTTTTTGATATTGTGTTTAATTTATATGATAAAGAAAAGGACGAATAAAAAAGGCAAGACAAAGAAAAAATCAGTTATCAAAGACTATTCTCAAGCATACAATTTAGAGGAACGTGTGTATAATGAAATAGACGAAAACCAGTTGTCGGTAAGTTTCCTGACAAAAACTGCTAAAAAAAAAGGCAATGACAACAAGGATGGAATTCGGCCAATACAAACCGAAAACAGAGATGCAAACACTCGTCTATCTCATGAGAACTTGCATGTTAAAAACGCGTATGAACAGTTCTAACAAAAACGTGTTTGTATGAACAGTAGAATTGTGTATCTCAATGCTCTTCAACTTCGTACTTTATTTGTCTTTTTTTTTTAAACTTTTTTGGATTCGAGCGTCACTAATGAATTTTTTTATACGAAACTCGCATCTTGCGTATATATAAAATTTAAACCGGGTATCTTTGAAGAGTTTATTTACAAACATATGCGTACTACGTCTTTACTAAAATTTAAACAGATACGACGTGTGTTCTATTTAATACAGTTTATATTCTTCTTTGGAAAGTTAGCAAGCCACATTTTACGGAAAGATGTATATGGACCAAACACTTATTTCACAGTTGAAGTGGACCATGATTATCAAAAACATATTTCATTTCATTTTCGAACACGAGTTATTCGTTGGTCAGTTTAAAACAAAACATTAAACAAAAAACTCGTACACAAAAGTAAATTTTTACTTACAATGCCGTTTGAACTTTTATCTTAATCAAATACAAAAGCCACACGTTTTGCAGCTTTGTTTCCTTGTGATAGAGTATTTCCTTTTTAAATGATGTGTGTTCTTATGATGTGTCGTAATTCCTAAGTCTACGGTAGGAGCTTCAACCTGCAGCACCCTTAGAAAAATATTAACCGTGTTGTTTTCAAATTTTTACATCACTGTTAGTGAACTTTCAGTCCCTGAGGGTGTAATCTCTTTAGAAGTTTGTACTTCGGTTCTGACATGTTTAAGTACAATTTACAAAAATTATCCGTTTAAAAATTTTCAAATTTTTAAGCAAATAAGGTTCCAACTCCTCAGGCAGAAGTTACCTTAAGATGAATTTATTTTAGATATTTTTGACATATAGCTCTTCAACATATATCTGCCGTGATCAGGCGAGTTGAAGTCAACCATTTAGCATTTTAGAAAATATGGAATCTCCCAAACAACATATCAAAAAATTATATTTGTAGACTGTTATCAAAAAAAAGTTATTTTCATTTTAAATTAACCGCTTTTACTAACTATTTCAAGATAGACAACTCTTGTTCAACTTCAAAACAAGTAAAAAAAAATATTTCATAATGTATTCTGCATTTTTTTTATAAAACTGCAATTATCAGTGTTGAGAAATTAATAATTTAGTTAAGATTCATTGTTTATTGCGTTAAATTGGATAGAAAAATCATTTTTATTGATGATTTTTGTCCAGTGCATCGTGTCTTGTAAACAACTTATCACTTCCGGTTCTGCTTCACAACATGTGGAGGCAAATTTACGATGTTCACCCCGTATAACCCCGATACAAATGAATCCGGACGTTGACGCGTTCGAAGCGATAATCAGGACAAGCAAGTAAGTTTTAGATATTGTATAAAACGTTTGATTAAACTGCTAGATGCAAAACGCACAGACATGGTGCAATTTCATACGGTTTACGATGTAAACAATGCTGAATATCTTTTCGTGCATACACCTTTGAGTATTAATACCTTAAGCAATACTAAATAACTATACATTGAATTACTACGTGCCTTCAAATGTGCCCTAGAACTTAGAATAAACGCAATATCATACAAAATAAATTTTCTCTGACTGTATTGTTCGTTCCACCAAATGTGTCGCGTTCGTTGTGCGTTTTGAAATAATCACTGTACAGTTCGTTGACAAAAACCGTGACAAACACTTTCTTGTCAAGGTTTTCGAGATGGTGTCGGCGACCCTTTTTCTGTATTTTATTGTAAATGTTTATCTGTTAACTTAGTCAAAGTAGTTGAACTTAAAATATCTGTCATACAAAGCCAAAATTGAAATATGTAACTCGCGTACATCTGCTTGGAATGTTTCTATTGAAAATTGAGACTTTCAATGTTTTTCCAGATGAAATGAACAGTTAATAAATATATTCCAGAGGAAAGAAAGTTTCAAAAAGTATAGTACAGTCATTAAAACTTTAATGACTTCCTTTTCACAATTTGAGGCTCTTCCAAATGCCGATGTTGGTCCAAATTCGCCGAGACGAAAGCAGACATACATGTAGGAGCTCGTTGAACTTAATTTGCCGAATGCCATAGATGGCATTCCAACTGCTTTAATTTTTTTATTACTTTTTTGTACATGCGGAGCTTTGTAGATGTGGTGTGATGGCCAGTGAGACAACTGTCCATCAAAGCTTAAATGAAGTTGGCGTATAAACTATTATAGTCCAATGTACAACATTGAACAATGAAGAAAACCTATACCATACAGTCGCATAAAAAAGGCCCCGATATGGGAAAAAAATATGAAAAAAACGATTAAACTAACGGTTAATAATTTATAATTTCTGAAATGAGAGATCTATATAACCAATGTACTGCAGGATTCTGACGTTGGACCGACAAAACAAAGTGCGGCAGGTTTAAACATGTGAGCCCCCAACCCTTTCCTTAACATAGAACACTGGTGTAACAGCACAACATGATAAAAAAGTTCAGTTGCAATTGGCTTAACTCAAAATGTCGGTACAAGGCACAAAAACCATATACATAAAATATCGACAAAGGAGTAATTGTAGTAACTGATAGTTATTTCAAAGCGAATTACAACTAAGAAGTAAATTGTGTATCCAAAGTGTTTTAATCAGTATATCCTACGCTTTTAGGTAAAGACGTAATAAAACGCACGAACTTGTGCAATTTTATGCCAAATATGAACAGTATCGAGAGGATTTACGGTATTGTGTGCATAAATTGTAATAATGTTAAGTGATGTTTTGATTTAACAGGTAGAGCAAAACTTTCTATATTGTGGCCAATTGTTTTCACAGTTTATTTATGAAAGAATTTGGTGAAGGATGACTGGGAGATATACTATAAGTTATGATCACTTTGGTCTTTTTCCGATCGGCAGTAAAAACTGACTGAAGTTGGCCACCCATTTAGTTGTGTGGGATGTAACAGTACACAGTCACGTCCTGTCCGAATGGGAATATAAAATCCAATGTCTCGTGTAAAGAGAGTACCACGCTAACTACACAGTACGAACCCCTGCAAAAACTTCAAGAGATGTCTATAAATAGCCTGTTGAAAGGCACCATTTGTGTCCTTATAAAATATACATCATTTTATCCAGTGGCAATCCAAACGTCCCTGACGTAATTCCGGAGGGTCTCCCCACAGGACTTACATGTATGTGTTGCTACTTTGTGCTTATCCTGAACATGCATGGCATATTTGCAAGTGATCGTTAAGCAACCATTAATCAGCCATTACGTACGCGTGTCATAAACAAATAAAAGGGTCCATATATTGTTAAGTACCAACAGTAAAGAAGAAACACAGCAAATGTCTAAGGTTAAGTTGGTGATTGATGCTTTGCTAACCCATAATTTACCAATGACGCCAAGGGTAACTGGGGAATATTTATATGGTCCCTGTGGTCTTCTGTGAAATAAATCAAAATTTGAATGAAATGCATATGGGTGAGTATAGACTTTAAAGGTGTGTATAATAACCAGAATGACCTGACCAATCATTTAGATTTTTGCACCACAGTAGAAAGACTGTAATGTTCGAGGAATTTAAGCATAATCTTTATACCATAAAAATTAAACAAACACAAAAACATAATTAAAGAAAGCAAACCAGTTAATATTGAGTGTTGTCTCTTCATCTTTATATCTTCACATTAAAGTAACTGTATTACTATTGATGGCTATCAGTTACATGTTCCTTGCATACACCTATTCTTGAGCCTTAATGTAACTCTATGGTAATCTATGACCCCCTTGGACCCGTCTCTGAGATTCAGGCCAAAAGGCTTAACCTATAATCCATTGATTATATTTGATTACTTTCTATATCAAATAGAAGATGCGGTATTGAAGCAGCTCTTCACAAGAGACCAAACGAAACAAAAATGAACAACTATAGGTCACCGTACGGCCTTTAACAATGAAAAGGCCCACACCGCTATTAAGCACACCGAAATAACAAATGTATTCAGTGCATACGAGAAAACTAACGGCTCAATTTTTGCACAAAAGTGTGAACAAAAAAATATATACAACCACTGAATTACAGGCTCCTGGCTTTGGACAGGCACATACAGAATATGGCGGGATTAAACATGTTAGCGAGCACCCAACCCACCACCTAACCGTACATTGACTGTTGTATGGTAAACACTTTCAAATATGCTATGAAATTAGAAATCGGACGTGTGTATCTGTATGCTTTGTCATAGTTGCATCTTTTGAGTTACTGTATTTTCCTATCAATTCACACTTTTGTATACATGAGGATTTTTTTAAATGTAAAAATTTCCTCCAAGTGTTTTTCGACAATACAACTGACATTATGGGTTGCTGTCTGCATGTTATGATGGCAAATTATTATTTTCAAACATGCATATTGGTTATAATCATATCAAAGCATAATCTAAAACATGCAAAATTCATTGACAAACGCAATATTTTGTCAACGAAGCGTACAGTATAAAAAGGTGTAATGACAACGAAGCGTACACAACATGAAAATAGAGACATTTTAAAACGTGTATTTTTTTTGTTTCTAGATACAACATAAACAAACGATCTTTATAAGTTTGTTAATTTATACTATGAAGTTTTCAAAAATGTATGTTTTAAAAACTATGAGGTACGAGAAACATTAAGTTTTGAATGTTTAAAAATACCAAGCACGTTTTATCATTGATATCGTCGTGCGTTTTTTGATGTTTGTATAAAAAAATGTCACATTTTTGAAAAACCTTTTAGTTACTCATGAGTATTAAGGCAAAGAATATATTGGCGCAAAATATACGAAGAATAGATATTGCATTGTCTTTTAAAGTATGAATTCGTTACTGTCTGAACTCAGTGATATACGGTGTGCTCGACTCGAACGCGTCAACGTCCGGTTTCATCTGTATCGGGGTTATACAGGGTGATGTTGTTTATCATACAATATACAGCTGTCATCATCGAAATTATAATAGTGTTTATTCCTTATATTACTCTAAAGACAACTGAAGCTAAGTTTGTATCACAGAAATGTATAATATCATTTGAAATTAACTTTTGAAAAGTATCGCTCTTCACAAGAATATGAAGAAATAACAACTGAAGAAAGCAGACTTGTATATAGTGTTATCCCACAGGGAATGGATGTTTACTACTTATATTTCACTCAGAGTTTATACAGCACACTGTTACAAACTCGATATAGAGTTTCAACAGGGTAATTAAAATTTACAAATGGAAACTTGACGAGGATTGAAGAAAAAATACAGACAGTCAGAGGCCTTTTCAATGCCAAAGTTGCCTGAAGGAATGCAAAATACTTCTCAAAGTTGAAAGTGGTAGGTTTAACAATATGAGTACTTAATTTATTAAATGTGAAATAAAAGTACATTTATCAAATAAGATATTTTATTTTTTTGGAAAGGGGGAGGGGCAATGACTCAATTTAGTACATGTATGTGCAGTGGCGGATCCAGGAATTTTCAAAAGTGGGGGCCTACTGACTGACCTAAGAGGGGGCCCGCTCCAGTCACGCTTCAGTGATTTCCTCTATAAGCAACCAAATTTTTTCCCCAAAAGGGGGGCCGCCCCCCCCCCCTGAATCCGCCTCTGATGTGTTCAAGTGTTTACTGGGTTCCATGTACATGTACGTGACCAATAGCTTTCAAGTTGCTGGTCCTAGTGAACTGCTAGACATGAAGTCATGACAGTTACCCTGTTTAGTTAAATTATTTATTTTAATTTTATTAATATTAAATAAACCTAAATATTTGAAATATCCATGATATCCAAATTTAGGAATATTTGGAATGATTGCCGTTGGCCCTGATTCACATTTGCCCCAGTACAATGTAGTACCTGTTTGCCCCAGTGTCCATTTGCCCTGATTTTGATTTTTTTTTTCCAAAATATATTTTAGTTTGGACTTTCTTTGTTTATTATGACTATCATCATTGATCATATGCATGTGTACAGTATATGTTGAAATTTTGTTGAAAAATTACCCTCATAATTGTATAGCCTATTAACAAATTTATTATTTCTCCTTTTATTTGTTATGTCATTGATCAAAAACAAGCCATCAACTTTTAAATATTTCCATGATACAGTTTTCATAAATTTTTTAAAGAATAAAACATCTTTATTTAACTTCAATGCCCTCAACACTTTATTTTTTTAGTAAGGAGAACAGACTTTATGGGCGAATAAACCCAAGGTGAACAGGTTATTAGGGCGAACGAACCCAATAGCAATGAAAGCATTCTTTATTACCATGATGCATGCAACTGAACAGGTAGACATGCTAGAGATCAATTGACAGTCACATACTTTCTATGTTTCTTTCATTAACACTATACATCCTTCAACAATGAGTTAATCCGTACTGTGTACAAATGTACATACATGTAGTGTTGTAATATCTAAATAACCCAGAAATAACAAATGTAAAGCATTCCATACAGAAAACTATTAAACAGTCTGATTTATATCCATTTTTAGCTCACCTGGCCCGAAGGGCCAAGTGAGCTTTTCTCATCACTTGGCGTCCGGCGTTGTCCGGCGTCCTGCGTCCGGCGTCGTTAACTTTTACAAAAATCTTCTCCTCTGAAACTGCTGGGCCAAATTAATCCAAACTTGGCCATAATCATCATTGGGTTATCTAGTTTAAAAATTGTGTCCGGTGACCCCGCCAACCAACCAAGATGGCCGCCACGGCTAAAAATAGAACATAGGGGTAAAATGCAGTTTTTGGCTTATAACTCAAAAACCAAAGCATTTAGAGCAAATCTGACGTGGGGTAAAAATGTTCATCAGGTCAAGATCAACCTGCCCTGAAATTTTCAGATGAATCGGACAACCTGTTGTTGGGTTGCTGCCCCTCAATTGGTAATTTTAGGGAAATTTTGCTGTTTTTTATTATCTTGAATATTATTATAGAGATAAACTGTAAACAGCAATAATGTTCAGCAAAGTAAAATCTACAAATAAGTCAACATAACCAAAATGGTCAGTTGACCACTTTAGGAGTTATTGTCCTTTATAGTCAATTTTTAACCATTTTTCGTAAATCTTGGTAATCTTTTACAAAAA
Source organism: Mytilus trossulus (assembly GCF_036588685.1). Lineage (NCBI taxonomy): Eukaryota > Metazoa > Mollusca > Bivalvia > Mytilida > Mytilidae > Mytilus > Mytilus trossulus. The sequence continues at coordinate 42,323,183 of NC_086385.1, read as the reverse complement.
TCTTCTCCTCTGAAACTACCAGGCCAAATTTAAACAAATTTGGCCGCAATCATCATTGGGGTATCTAGTTTAAAAATTGTGTGGCGTGACCCGGCCAACCAACAAAGATGGCCGCCATGGCTAAAAATAGAACATAGGGGTAAAATGCAGTTTTTTGCTTATAACTCAAAAACCAAAGCATTTAGAGCAAATCTAACAGGGAGTAAAATTTTTAATCAGGTCAAGATCTATTTGCCATGAAATTTTCAGATGGATTGGACAAACTGCTGTTAGGTTGCTGCCCCTGAATTAGTCATTTTAAGGAAATTTTGTCGTTTTTTGTTATTATCTTGAATATTATTATAGATAGAGATAAACTGTAAAGGGAAACAATGTACAGTAAAGTAACACCTAAAAATAAGTCAACATGACCTAAATGGTCAATTGACCCCATAAGGAGTTATTGCCCTTTATAGTCAATTTTTAACAATTTTCATAAAATTTGTAAATTTTAACTAACATTTTCCACTGAAGCTCTTAGGCCAAGTTCAATATAGATATAATGATTGTAAGCAGCAATAATGTTCAGTAAAGTAAGATATACAAACACATCACCATCACCAAAACACAATTTTGTCATGAATTCAAATGCGTCCTTTGTTTAATATTCACAAAGACCAAGGTGAGCGACACAGGCTCTTTGGAGCCTCTAGTTTTTTTATATATAAAGAAACAAATGCCGGTATGATATATACATGATAAACATAAAAATAAAATTGAGAATGAAAATGGGGAATGTGTCAAAGAGACAACAACCCGACCGTAGAAAAAAATACAGCAGAAGGTCATGTATATATATATATATATATACATTTAGTTAGTACATGTACATATGTACATAAACAAAGGACAACCACATGTACAGCATTATATGTATTACAGACTCTTAAGGCTGCTTTTATTATGTTTAAAGGATTTATATGTCATTGTCTATGTAAGTGTGTAATTTGCATGAAACTTTCAGAAATCTTCAATTTCAATTTCAATATCTTGATTACTACATGTACATGTTTGTCATGATGCCTTTGCATTGTGAAACTATTTTTCTTATAATTACACCTTATGTAAAAATCCTGGATTTTGATTGGTTGATGGCCAGTGTATTTTTCACCAATTTTCTATTATAAATGAAAATTGTTCATTTTTTAACGCCAGCAGGGTATTTGCCAAAAATACTCTATCAGACAGAATGTTTGTAATGTCACGATCATCAATGCATTTTTAAACAAGAACATTCAGTGTAATTAAACAGATATACATGTAGCATGTTCTTGAGAATGAATTTCCATCGCCTTACGGCTCGTAAAATTTAACATTCTCTCGACTGGTATTTTTAGCAAATACCCCTCCTTAACATGATACAGTATACAAATGTATCTGTTAAATATGTCAGAATGAGCAATTGAAATTATACATACATTGTCTTTACTGTATTTTTGTTTGTTATACATGTATATTTACTTCTTTTCCTACTCCTAGTTAAGCCAATATGATATACAAAATATGTTTTGAGAAAAGGTATGAAGGTTAAAATTGAGAAAGCAAATTGTGAGTGTGTCAAAGAGACAACAACCCGACCATAGACGCATGATAGAATAGACAGGTCACCAGTAGGTCTTCAATGCAGTGATAAAATTCTGCACCCAGAGGTGTCCTTCAACTGGCCCCTAAACAAATACAATTGTATATACAATACTAGTTCAGTGATAATGAAAGCCATACTAAACTCCATATTCAATATTTAATTTTTTTTGTTTAGCTTAATTTAATATTTATTATCAATCTGTTTTTAAGGTACCTTCTACCAGTCATCCAGAGTCATTCAAAGTTACTAAAGCAGAAATTGAAACCTTGAAGAAAGTGATACATTGTATACATGGTAATTAACCAATAGAAAATATTTTTTTAAATATATTTTTATATCAGACAACTTACATGTAGTTGTCAAAACAAATAGAGAACTGTTAGTAGATTGTGCCACTTTTATTCTCTTGTTCATATTTTTGAAGCCTTTTTTCAACTGAACTAGTACTGATCCTTTTGATTTCTATACACACATTGTAAAAGTTTATTAGATTATAACTAGGCTGAAAAAGTTCAATTTCATTGATATGAAACTTTAACCAATATATACAGGTACAAATGTACATATACATTGTATATATCATTTGTTACTCTATATCATATATGTATAAGGTGAATGATGTGCTTGTTACTTTGGATAGAGTCTTATGAAATGGTGAAAATCACTGTATGCTGGTACACAGGTTTGTCAATAAATGAAAACTTAAAATTAGCAGAACCAATTATAATACTAATACATACATGTACATTACAACAACACTTTAAAGAGCCAATTTCTTTTTTGAAAACTTGGATCAGATAAATATAGAAAAATATATATACTATTTATCAAATTTATTCATAACTGCTGAGTCAGACTGTCTTCTTTCACTTTTTCCTCTCCCAAAGCAATTAATCAAATTTAACTGTTTCAAGTTTCGATGTCAAATGCTTGTTTTAGTAAACAGGCGTTTATAAGTATGACATTTGATTTCTATGATTCTTATTCTTACAATAATTTTAAACATGATCATTCATGTACCATTATTATAATATTTTCATTTCTGTTTTGTAGATTTTCTAGAGGAACTACAAATTAGTTACATAACAGACATAGAGCTATCACAGACACAGTACATATAATGTATTGGAAGCAGCATTTTATAAGATATCAATAAGACAGTGGAAATACTACATTGTACTCTTTTGGATGAATTATAGCCTAAGAAGATCTGATCTTACATTAAGGACTGGGCCATACATTTTTGCCCTTACCCTACAAGTGGTTTGTTTAGAAAGGACTGAATTGGCTTGTGTGTCTGCATCTCTAAAGAAAAAGACTTGATTGACTATCTGTAAAAACAAAAAAATTATAGAATAATAAAGAAAATAATGCTAACTGATTTTTCTATTGCCTTTGAAAATAGAGCTCTATATATGTGAGACTTAAAGATGTACTGATAACTTTCTGGCTGCAGCAGTGCAAACTATTTGTATAAACATGATAAAGCTTTATATTTTAGAGGGGATAAGACATGGATGCTTCAAACCTTTTAGGCAGATACCTTATGCTAAGAAGTTTCCTTTTGTAAGGTGTCCCTTTTCCTATACAACATCTTCATGTTTCAACAAAACCATAAAAATATACCTACCAGGTAGTTTGATCTGCTCTTGACCTCATTTTCATGATTCATTGGTCAATGTTAAGTTTTGTGTTAGGTATGTTTTTCAATATCATAAGCAGAACAGGATATCACTGCTTTAGTGTACTGAAGTGAACAATTGTAAGGTGTACATGTCTGTCTGACCTTCACCGCAATGTCTAATTGTCAAGTATCTTTAAAAAATGTTTAGTTGATGAGATACATGTATATTCTGAGCAAACAATTTGTTGTCCTTTTTAGAAACAGTGCTGAACTATATCTTGAACCATTACTACTATATTGATATGGATCATACACCCCTATTCTTATCCAAATTCCAAATTGAATTCTTTAGAAAAAAATAAGGAATAAGTTCCATTATTTAATGATTTAAAGGCTATTCCTTGCACTTCAAACATATCTGAAAAGCTTTCATTTATTAAATATAGAGCTTAACTGTCAGAGTTAACATCCAGATTAATTCTAGGAAAAGTTTGGGGGGGGGGGGACAGATATCTTCAAAGTGTTGTTTGAAAGATATAAGTTTAGAATCAATATTTAATATTTTTGCTCCTTACAATGATTAGGTACAAAAAATGATAGTTTAAACAAATAATGTTTAAGTGATTTTAATCGGAAATTATGGCATTAATCTAGGCATTCGTCTCCATGATGACCAAATTTCCTTCTCAACTTTATTTCATTATTTTGAATAATTTGTTGTTACAATGTATAACATGGAGAAAAAATTAAAAAAATTATATGTTTCATTAAAATTTTATCATTTTAAAGCATACATTTATCAAAAACGTGTAATTCTCAAAATCGGTGTGTTCTGTTTCCATGGCAACTGGAAGCTTGATTTGAGGAAAATGATAAATAAGTAACTGGTTTCTTTACTTTGTTTCAATATTTAGGTGTTATACATGCAAAAAAGACACAATCAAATGAAATGTGCTATAAATACATGAAAATAATTTAGCTAATTGTAAGAAAAAAAATGCCCCAAAAAAAAAATTGAGACAAAAAAAACTTTTTTTTCTGAAAAATCTAAAGGAGGCTACAAATGATTATTTTTGATATGTTATAGAAAAAGGTCAAATGAACAAATGCAAACAAACAGATTATCAATAGGACCCTGCTCTTGGGAGAAAATAGAATTTGAAAAACGTAATTTTTACTCCTTTTGAGAAAATGAAAAACTGCAACAATTGGTTGCCATGGAAACAAGAGTTGCCATAGTTGCAACTGCGGGTTATGAACTTTAATTTTTAGAACAAATGTGAAACTATGATAACACATATTTGTTTTATCCAAATTAATTAGCAGTTTATAAGAAAATCTGTGATAAAAAACAGAAAATTTTGAGGTTTTAGGACTGAAATTAAAGGGTTGTTATGGTGCCATCGTAACCATAGCAACCAAATGTACAACTCATGTGTTATTGTTATTTTTTTTAATTTCTCATCAAAATAGAACATATGAAGCCCAAAAAAGTCAATTTGACAACTATCACTGTATCACCCTCTGCATGATTCTTAGGTGGAGCCATACAAACATCTTCGGATTTCAAATGTTTGGCTTAAAGCGTTCCTGATGAAGGTAGATCCTGAAAAGCGCTTCGGACGCAACAAAATATTAAACGTGTTGTTTTCAAAGTTGTATGTCTTATTCCAAAGTCAGGAGCCCACAGTTCAGTGTTCGTATTTGATTCATAACTGTAATAATTGCTTTTGATTTCTTTTTTTTTTTAATTATTTCATTGGGGATTGTTTTCCTGCAAAATGCGAAATGAAACTTCCCGCGTGCAATATATTTGTTAACTGCGGACCATAGAGGTTGAGGAAAATTCATACAAAATTCGACTTTCGGCCTCACCATAATATGGTAATGTAAATATAATATAGTTATAGTGTGTTTAAACTAACGACATGTTTCAGTTGAATTTACGCAAAAAATAAACTATTTTTAATGAGATAGTCCGATTCCGTTTATAAAACTTCGAAATATCAGTAGTTTTGTTTTAAAGATTTGTTGGTATGTTTCAGTTTTATATCTCAAACTAGATTAAATGTACAATAAAAATAATTATTTATGCGGTGTTCAAACAGTGACAGTTTATGTTATATAAAATCTATATCGAAACAATGGTCTGTGTTTTCTTGAAAGTGTCCTGTAGAATGGGTATGATATGTCGATAATTGACGAATGGGTCAAGATTCCATCCAGATCTTGACGAATGCAAACCGTTTCGAAACACTAAATACGATATTTGGCAATAATACGTCACAATCCGAACAATAATAGAACACAAACCGCCGTTTGCAATGCAGTACAGAAGATTAAGTTTTCGATCAGACAGAACCTATTCATCCCGAATAGTTTGTATCGGATATCTTCCGTCAGCGTCCTTTCACCTACTTGTCACTTCTAGTATATTTGTATTACATGTAATTGAGTCTTAAATTCAGAGAGAAATATCTTAAATTGGCTTAAATTATGATTGATGACCTTGTATAACCTTTGAAGTTTTAAATGTCAAGAAAAAAAGATGTTACAATGTACATGTGAGGGGCAAGCTATTTTACCCTGTATGAAATGGAAAAAAAAAAAGGAGCCCGATGATCTGGCATGTGAAACTGTTTATAATTAACTATACACCAGGCTTTTATCATGTTTATCGTGCAATAGTATATTCAACTTCTTTTTACTGTTATACAAACAAGAGGCTCTCAAGAGCCTGAATCGCTCACCTGATTTATTTTGGTTTAATCTCTCATCAATGATTATTTTTGATTTTCAATTTATTTAAATGTTCTTTGAATCGTCCTATTTTCTTCAAAAGCAAAAAAAAATCATTTTCTCCTATGATCTATTTAAGCCATAGGAGCTATGTTTCTTGACATGCAAGGAAATGAAATATAAAATTTATACTAGATACTCTGAAACTCTGAAACTCATTTAGCCTAAGTTTGGCTGAAATTGATACAGCAGTTTCAAAAGAGAACATTTGTTAAAGTAAGTCAACACGATGAACAAATTGTGAAAACAGTCTTTAAAGGGCAATATCTCCTAAAGAGGTCAATTGACAATTTTGGTCAAATTGACTTATTTGTAGATCTTACTTTGCTGATCATTTTTGCTGTTTACAGTTTGTCTTTATCTATAATAATATTCAAGATAATGACCACAAACTGCAAAATTTCCTTAAAATTTACAATTAAGTGGCAGCAACCCAACAATGGTTTGTTTGATTCATCTGAAAATTTTAGGGCTGATAGATCTTGACCTAATGAACATTTTTGCACATGTCAGATTTGCTCTAAATGCTTTAGTTTTTGAGATATAAGACAAAAACTGCATTTGACCCCTATGTTCTATTTTTAGTAACAGCGGCCATGTTTTTTGACGGATCAAAAATCAAAGCACACACTTTGTGCAGGATAATCTAAGGAACAATCATGCTAAGTTTTAACCATATCCATTCAGTAGTTTCAGAGAAGAAGTTTTTTTAAAGTTAGCAAAAATGATGAACAAATTGTGAAAAATTGTCATTAAAGGACAATAACCCCTTAAGGGGTCAATTGACAATTTTGGTCATATTAACTTATTTATAGATCTTACTTTGCTGATCTTTTTTGCTGTTTACAGTTTATCTTTATCTATAATAATATTCAAGATAATGACCAAAAACTGCAAAATTTCCTTAAAATTTACAATTAAGTGGCAGCAACCCAACAATGGTTTGTTTGATTCATCTGAAAATTTCAGGGCTGATAGATCTTGACCTAATGAACAGTTTTACCCCATGTCAGATTTGCTCTAAATGCTTTCGTTTTTGAGATATAAGCCAAAAACTGCATTTGACCCCTATGTTCTATTTTAGGTAACGGCGGCCATGTTTTTGACGGATCAAAATCGAAGCGCACATGTTGTGCAGGATATACTAAGGAACAATCATGTTAAATTTCATTCAAATCCATTCAGTAGTTTCAGAGGAGAAGATGTTTGAAAAATTGTTAACGACGACAGACGACGACGACGACGACGACGTCGACGACGACGGACGCCAAGTGATGAGAAAAGCTCACATGGCCTTTTAGGCCAGGTGAGCTAATAAAAATAGGCTAAATATATGAAAATGCAAAACGTAAGGTCTTGTATAAGATATAGAAATTTGATATGATTGCCAATTAAACTAATACTCAGAAAAAGTCCAAAAACATGGTTTTAAGTTACTAATGAAGTCGGCAAATGATGAATTACACACCTAAAGGTATCTACTAACAAACAGCTTCGATATACAATCCCCATCATAGTCACAATTAAAACATTATAGCTCAAAGAACGGCCTTCAATACGGATCCCTTACTCTCACCTAACATCACACTATATAATGTAAAATCATTCAAATAGGAAAACCAACGGTCTTATCTATATATAATAAGGGGAAAAGGTGTAAGAACCACATCACCATAAGACAACAACTGGACAGCTCTTATAACGTTTGATAGGTGCAAGTTAAAACGTCTAAATATTGGCTCAAAATTTAAATACACTATCAATATTCGAGTCACTCAAGTAAAAGGCTTAGTAACATTTAATACTGACATACTTCTTTTAAACTGGAACAGTTACATGATTTATTCAAATGTAATTAGAGAACTAATTAACTGTATAAGCCTGCATCAAGTATGGTATGTATGTGTATGCATTTCTTCAGTATTCATTAAAATGTCTTGAATACGCTATGTCAATGTTGTAAAAAAAAAATAGAAGATTTAACTGTGTTTAAATTTATTTCCAAATGTTGTCGTCTTTCGTGAGTTACATTGCAGCTTATATCTAATCTGTAAGGCCAATGTAAATGTAAATATCTTTTTAACTGCAAACGCAGAATCAGAATAAAATAGAAACACATACATATTTGCGGTGGTCACGCTTAAGTGCGATGGGGTCAGACTCTGGAGTGAAATTATGGCAGCCATAAATAGTTGACGCTTGAATTCGAAGGTAGTTTGCTATTTAAGTTTATATGCTAGATATAGGAAGATGTGGTGTAAGTGCCAATGAGACAACTCTCCATCCAAATATCAATTTATAAAGGTAAATCATTATAGGTCAATGTACGGCCTTCAACATGGAGCATTGGATCACTCCGAACAAAAAGCTATAAAGGGCTCCAAAATAACTAGTGTAAAACAATGCAAACGGGAAAACAAACGGTATTGTATATAAACAATATAATACAATACGTTATTAATACAATATGAAATACAGGGATTCGGAAAAAAGAAAAACTTATATGAATCCGTCTCCCCATTTTGAAGTTGCCTTTTGAAGTTGCCTTTTGAAGTGCAATGATAATTCCGTAAACATTTTCCATCTGAATTTATTATTTTATTTTAGACAAAAACAATATCATGATCATGTTAATGTAGCCTAGAACATTCGTTCTGTACATACAAGAAAAATTTGCCGCTAAACGTTAAGCAACGAACAACTAATCAATATACGGGACATTGTCCTGGTACAAAGCTGACATTTAAGGTATCGCCTTCCTCAAATTATTATGTTAAAGTACAATTGGTATAAAAATAAAAGTGCAATGAATACATCATTTGTACATTGCAGTAATAAGTATATTCGAATTTTAGTGGTAGTCGTTTATTTGTATTTATCCTGCAATTAGGTGTCCTACTATACAGATACAGCCTTACAGATATAGCTATGCTGTATCTATATACTATACAGATATCGCTTTAAAACTCTGCCCACTGCCGGACTGAGTATTGTTTGAACCTGTGTGACACTGAATTCGTTTAAACAAGTACCATATTTTATCGTTTCACAACGTAAGGAATATGACATTAGTTGCATTTGTTTGATGTGTTTAACATGTTTAATGATTTGATTTTGGTTTTCGATTAGGATTTTCTGTTTTGAATTTTTCTGATAATTTGGTATTGTAGTGAATTTACATTTTAAATCGTTAAACTGGAAGCATATTTAACTTTTAAAACATGTCAGAGTTTATAAACAACTTAAAATTATTAAGTGCATTGTTCTGTTTAAAGATAAAATGTATATACAAATAATTATATTTACAATATAATTCATATTAAATTGTGATTAGTGACTATCCATAAACAGTCAGTGCGCACCTCAGAGAGTCAAATCGTTAACAAGCATACCACTGCCACTACCCAGCTTAAAGCATCTCCCGAACATTTGAAAGTCCCTACCATGCACTGGTTACCGAAAGTACACAAAAAAACATTTAAATTCCGTTTCATCTCGGTTTCGAGTAAGTGTTCTACTACTAATCTATCAGTGCTTCTAACTACCTCCCTTACTACTTTCAAAGAACTGGTTATTAACTTTTGTAATAAAGCTTATGAAAATAATGGTATTAATTATTTTTGGAGTGTTAAAAATTCTTTAGAGGTTTTAGATAAAATACATGCTTTCAATGGTCCTTACAAGTCTGTTGACAGTTATGATTGTTCTACTCTGCACACTACACTTCCACACAGTCTTATAAAGACACTGTTTTTGTATTTGATGAAATGGTCTTTCGAAAAATCTCATTGTAATTTTATTTGCTGTAACTCGTTTAAGGCCTTTTTCTGTAACGAAAGTATGCTAGATACACTTACTGGAAATGTGAGGATATGATTGAAGCTTTAAATTTTCTGCTAGATAACATTTATGTAAGTTTCGGCGATAAAGCGTATCGTCAGGTAGTAGGTATTTCTATGGGCACCAACTGTGCCCCTTTAGTAGCAGATTTATTTATATATTGCTATGAATCTCAGTGTATGATCAAACTTAGTAAAGACCCATACATTCAAAAATACCTACCGTTATCTGGATGATATTTGTTCGTTGAACAATCCAGAGTTTTCTAAATATACTTCAGAAATTTACCCAAAAGAACTTACTTTAACCAAATCTAACATAAACAGCAGCAGTTTTCCATTTTAGATTTAGACATTTCAATTTCAAAGGGGAAACTTCACACTAAAATTTACGACAAAAGAGACGATTTTTCATTTCCTATTGTTAATTTTCCTTTTTTAGACGGCGATGTGCCTTTGGCTCCATCATACGGTGTTTATATATCGCAACTCGTTCGGTTTGCCCGTGTGTGTTCTGATGTCAGAGATTTTAACGAACGTAATCAATGCATCACTGGTAAATTGCTGTGTCATGGATTTCGATACCATAAATTACTTAAAATTTTTACTAAATTCTTTCATAGATACAAAAATTTGATTAGTAAATTTGTCTATACCTATAGAAAGCTTATTAAAAATGGTATTTCACATCTTAAATGTTATGGTAATGTTGTACTTAAAGCGAGGAAATCACGTGATCCTTGTAAACTCATCGAACCTTTGAACAAACTTATAAGTAAGGGTTAGCGTACCAATATTGTCATTCGATCTCTGAATATAGTTCACATTGGCACTAATACTAATTTTGTCATTAGCAAATTAAAACATAACTAAATTTCATTATCTTTTGGGGCGAGATGTATAGAGACAGAGACACGTTAATTTGTATTTCTATAGAAGTCGCTCTTCACTATCCTACTACCTCTCGATACATTTATTTTTGGCATTGCACAATTCATGTCTTCTTTGACTATTAATGACGTTAAAATACTAAATCCCTGGGATGTGTTTTAGTTGATTTTAGTCTCTGGTGCATGATTTTGTATTATTAATTGGTTTTGGCTTTAAACTAGCTGTCAGTAACTGCGAGTACTCTCAAATCGTATTTTCTTGTTAATTCGACCTGTTGATACTGTTTAAACTGCTTTGTTGTTATTTTATATGTATATGGATCTTGCCTGTACACCAGCTTTGATTATTTGTAGTATCTTCAATTTTTTCACTTATTCTTACTACATTTGTATCAACTTCAAGATTACAATAATTTTTTTAAAACCGGGTTTTTTTTCTAAAGTGAATACATGTATTGATCAATATTTTCGAAGGGTTAAATATTTCTCAGCGATGTCCTGCCATGGCTTTGTTTGAATTTGTTTGTTAGCTTTTTGGTCATGAATATTTGTCTCTAATATTAAATTAACTGTGCTTTTGTATTCAGATATCGCAGATCACATTTATTCGTTCATTGTGCAATCATACGTTTTTTTATTGAGTTAAGTTTGCCAATTGATATTTTATCGTGTGTTTTACTATGTTGTGATGTTATGCTATTGTTTCAGAAAAAGGGAGAAGGTTTGGATCCATTAAAACGTTTAATCCCGCTGCAAATGTTTGCACCTGTTCTAAGTCAGGAATCTGATGTACAGTAGTTGTCGTTTGTTTATGTAATATATACGTATTTCTCGTTTCTCGTTTTGTTCATATAGATTTGACCGTTGGTTTTCCCGTTTGAATGGTTTTACACTAGTAATTTTGGGGCCCTTTCTAGCTTGTTCTTTGGTGTGAGCCAAGGCGCCGTGTTGAAGGCCGTATTTTAACCTATAATGGTTTACTTTTTAAATTGTTATTTGGATGGAGATTTGTCTCATTGGCACTCACACCACATCTTCCTATATCTAAATTCGACGATATCTTTTATAATAGATAGAGTTAAACTCGCTCTATAACTAGCATACTTTTAAACACAAAAAAATACATTTTTTTTTAAAGAATTGATATGTTTGGTTTGATTGGAGCTTTTGAATTAAATGAAGTGAAATTCTGTTTTTAATTTAATTAAAAAGAAGTGCATCTTTCAAAAGTTTCATTTAATTTGGTTTACATTTTTATGAATTTTGCTACTTTTAAGATAATTTGGTATATATGTAAATCTCCGATAAAACCAGAAAGCGATTAAAAACCCATAACCGGATCAACTGTATTGTATAAAATGCATCCCCCATTACAATTTTGACAACAGGTTAAAATAATACAAAGAGATTTTTACTTGAATTAGAACTTGTTGATTTTTAAAATAAGGGAAAACACGCAAAAAATTTTCCACCAAGTGAAGCACAGTTAAAATGCTCAAAGTTTGACACTCTGCAGATGAAAAAAAAGCAAATAGACGTAAATATTGTATGACAGACTTTTTGATTACAAATTAGAACTTTCACCATAAAAGTCCAGAATTTGTTGTGGTTGTGTTTAAATCATATGTTTATATTTTGTGCCTATCCCATGATACTCTTTGTAATTTGTGTTATTGTTGTTTCGATAAAGTTTTTGTTAAAACAACAAAAGAGAGTTCATTGACCAGGTTAACGACTAATATTTCTTTTTATTTAAGTCTTTTCCCGTTTATGTTTCCTGTAAAGACAGCTGGTATAGAAGGGTGAATCAAACTTGTTATTCTAGATGTGTGCCTTAAACACGCAAATTGTTTTATTTGATTTCCTTGTTAAACAATGAAAATCGACCATCATTGATAACAATACAATTGATGGAATGAGGTTGAACCGTAATCAAGATTATATTTCGGATAAATATAGATATTTTATTATATGCATTGAATCAATACAGGGAAAATAATATTTGCATTTCAGTGCCTTTTTTTGTATAACATAAATACCAATGTATGTCTTAAATTACATAAACTTACAGGATTCTTATTACTTCCTTGGTACTGTTTCCCTATTTTCCCCCATACAAGTCTTTATTAAGGCTTTTTATAATCTTAAAGGTCAACACGTACAACCCTTAAATTATTTTGGAATGGTACAAAACACTTAGTGTCGATGCATATCGATTCAGAGAAGAGAAAAATGGCATATTCTATTTAACTTCATTATAAATAAATCTCGATTTTCTACCCATACATATGGGTAGTCGAGAAAACATGCAGGGACGGGTGTCAAATGTGGAGCAGAATCTGCTTACCCTCCCGATGCACCTGAGGTCAGGGATCGTGTTGCTTAGTCTTTAGTTTTCTATGTTGTGTCTTCTGTACTATTATTTGCCTTGTTTGTATATTTATTTTTAGCTATGGCATTGTCAGTTTAGTATCAATCTATGACGTCAACTGCCTAACTGGTATCTTTTGTCCCTCTTTTTAATAACATTTTTATTTCTAAAACAACACTTTCAGAATATTTCTAAATCACAGTATTAAGAAATAGCCGTTTACATATCTCTCTAAAATTACACACCTACTTCAAAACAGGTCAACGATAAGTCACATGATCTTTATATATAACAGTCATTTAAAAAAAAGGATAATTTTTTTTAAACAATAGTTGCATCACTAGTTGGCATCGAAATTTTTGTACTGCATCTTTTGAATAGTTCTTGTGTAAAGCAAATAATTTCTGTAAGATCCCATGTATATCACTTACTAGAGATCATTATCAGGAACACATTCAAAAACATTTCTATAAAAGACGTAGGTTCGGTGAAGGTCAAAAGTTGCCCAGATTAAAAAGTTCAATGTTTCAAAATACAAAAAAAAATTATCAGTTCATGAAAAGGATAAGAAAGAAAGTTAACTGAAATCATTTACATCAAAGTTTATTTTCCTTGCGTTGATGTTTACATCCCAAAACGTCCAAAAGTTTGAAAAGAAACATCTGGATTTCGATTTAGAATTCGATTAAGTGTCTAAAAAATGCATATCTCCGTTGATTCAATTGCACAAAAAGTGTTTGCTTGACGTAACTCCTCATCACAACGTTTGAAAAGGGATTCGAACATAAATTGCATGTGTTATATATATAACATATCGAAAAATAGATTATTGCGCAACATTTGTTACTACCCAGAAACGTATTGCAGACCCATTCTATCATATATGTTAGCATGGTTATAGCAAACCATGAAATATATTATTGTTTTGTAATATCATACCGTTAAGCGAACTTGACGAATTGTGTAGAAACAACAGAAACATATTGTATTCTCTGATGTATATTTGATATCATTCAGCGTAGTCAAAAGAATCTGGGTGATTGTAAAGTATTGCAATACTTCACTGGTTATCAAGACCATTTGTAGTCTTGATAAACAGATATTAAATCAAAATGCGTTTGCTACAGTAAATGTTATGATGGCAAAAAAGGTACTTGCCACAAATGTTGAAAATTAAAATACCATCAACTTTGAAATATTATGCAGAAAACGTATTAGAGTGCAATTACAGAGTATTGTATTATAAAGACATATTAATCTCTCACGTATTGACCACAAGAGAGAAGAGCAATTGAAACCTTATTTAAGATATTAGCATATGTTTGCTCCAATTGTTTATATCTAGGCTGTATTTGCGTAGTTAATAATAAGTGGAGTGCATACGATTAAACCTTTGATTTGAATATTTTCTTGTTAAGGTCTTGGACAGGTGTATCTATGAGATGTGGATCTCAGTAACTTCTGTTGCTTGTAATTTTAGTGTTTTCTTTTGTATCGTCATCATTGAAACATGTAAAGATATCATAAAAATATCTTGCAAAAGGTTTGAATTGAAAAATTCATTGGTTTATACATTAAGACATCTTCAACGCTCCTTTCAGTCATGTTTTAGAATAAATAATGAATTTCAAGTTAGAACTGTAATGTCATTCATTTAGTTTCATTTATACTTTCAGACAATTGTAAGTTCCAATCAGTTGCAGCAATCTGCCTTAATTAAGGTAACTCTACATCGCTATACCATCAGCATTCATCAAACTGTCTGCATTGATTTTTGTTTTCTGTAGGTTTTTTTCTTTTTCATTACTTGACTGCACTTTTACTTAAATGTCACTGTTGGGGAAAACTATTTATGTTTAGATAAGTTCTAAAAGTGGGTCAACATTTTAATTACACAGTAGCTATCTTTCATGGTTTATAATGCATCAAAAACTGTTATTTAATTGTGCCTAGACGTTCAGTATAGATGAAAACATCCATCGGATTTCTACAGATGTATGGCACAGGAAACAGTCAGCGTATAATTTTACAAAATTAATATTCAAGTCTGGTATGAAAAATATCATCTCAAACATGCGCTTTATAAATAGAAAAAGTGGCCATTTTAAAAGCTTTAAAGAACTCTTTTTTGTTGACACATTTTACAACTGTAATGGTTTCTGGTGCGTTTTAGGATATCAAATTTCATTCTTTAACTTTTATGGTTAGGCCTGATATGAAATGTGATTAATTTATTTTTATTAAAAAAAAATATTATTGATTAAAAAAGCATAAGTAATGGAATAGCTAAATATTGATAGGTATTTTTCCTTTAATTACACAGAATTTTGATAAAGTGCATATTTAAAAGTCCTTATCTAGGCTTTCTATGTAAAACAAAAAAAGTAAATTAGAATGTTATATAATACCCTGAAATGGCTGTTCTAGAGAATAAGTATTTCAAGTAAATGTATTTTTTTGTTAATCATGTTAAATTTAAGTGCACAATAAGTAATCATATTTGAAAAATACTTCAACATATAGCTTTTTACATCTTGTAAACTTGTTTGCATTACGTAAATATTGATCACAGCTTTTTCGAAAAAATGGTATGAAAGAATTGATTTTTTTACATATGTTATTACCTAACAATTGATAGCAGTATATGCTATATCATAATGTGAAATAAATTACTGTGTTGTTATATAATATCATTGAAGTAATTGTGTTTAAAGTACTTATACACATTTTAATCTCTGTTGTATAATAAATAGCATGCATCGAAGTCAATAGAATGTTGATTATTGTTGATTATGTTTATGCTTCAGTGATTATCGTAACCATTTGTAACCCTGATAAACAGATATCGTATCGAAATTGTTTGCTTCAGTAAATATAATGATACAAAATAAATAGAAACCGAAGAATGAAATACCATTCAGTAGAAGTCAATATGCTGAAGATATATTAGAAGAAAACGACAATTACATGTTTGTGTATACAGAATCCAGTGAATTAAGTTAAACTGATTTGAACTATGAATTCTAGTTACATCTGCCTTACAATCGCCATAATCATTTTTTCTTGTAAAAGGAGATTGGCAAATGGAGAGAGAGAGAGAGAGAACAATTTACAACAATATTAAGATATCATATTTAGCTACAAACAACTATGAAGTTTGTTTGATTGATTTTGAACTTTTAGATTCAATAAAATTATATAACTATTGTCAGATCAACCATCGACTGAAATCACCAATCATTCTTTGATTTTTGTCTTTATTTTGGCTGCGATATTGTGTAGTAAATATCAATTCCAACAAAAGATAGATATTGTTCTGAAGTGTTTTTTGTTTTGTTTTGTTTTGTATTTTTTTAATTTCAATAAAATTCCAACTGGTTTTGACTAAAGACAAATATTTCACTTGTAGGTATAACGAGGCAGATGCACACGTCATAAAGTTACCTTGTGTACATGGTATATCAAGCTTTCCTTTTATATCGTCAGCGTTCATACATACAAAATAAAGATTTTGCAAAAGACTTATAAAGACAATGTATTTGAATATTTTGTAAGACACCGTCAGTGATTGTGTTCGTCACGTATTAATATAATTTTACGTTAACAAAATGTATTTATAACTGGAACTGTAATCATGGTAATGTCATTCATTTAGTTTCATTTCTCCTTTCAGACAGTAGTAACTACCAATCCATATGCATTTTAGCAGGTCAAAAGTCGCAAATTAAAACATTCATTTAAAGGTTCGTGTCAGTCATGTTTTAGTATAATTTTATGCTGACTAAGTTTATTTTCAAGTAGAACTGTTCATTTAGGTTCATTACTCCTCTCAGACAATTGTGCATTCCAATCAATTGCAGCAATCTGCCTTAATTAAAGTGTATATTCGTCAAACTTTCTGCATTGAATTGTATTTTTTTTTTCTTTTTAATTATTAAACTACGCTTTAAAAAAACATGTCAGTGTTTGAAAATCTATTTTTGTGAAGATACGTTCTAAATCTGTGAGAACATTTTTTTTAAATAACAAAATATTATAGGCTTGCATACATGTAGATAATGTATTGAGCACTGTAATTCTATATAATTTTTCATACAAGTTCGGTCTAAATAAAAACATTTCTGTAGTTTCTTTTCATTCTTGGACATAACAAACTCACTTCGTGTGACAATCAAGAATATTTCAAAATGAGATAATAAAAAAAATAATAACCTTATATGATGTGTACGATTTAACTATGATACACCTTTGTCTTAAACAAATACGTTCATTTGCTATTTTTTCCTTATTTGATTTACTACCTCAAGAAATAATTATTGAATGTCGTCAAAACTTTAAAGTCTTCTCGTTTTACAATGTATTTAGTTTTAAACATATTAAAAGAAGTTTAGTATCTTCATTCAAAAAACAAATAGATGAACAAATGCTAATATTATAGGTGGCAACAATTGACCACATACATGTAGTTTAATAAATATATAAGGAATATATCATTAATGATATATCAAATAAATAAAATGATTAAAATGATTTTGAATCTACTTTGAATATTCGTTAAATAATAAATTGATTAGCTAAACTACCATCAAGAAACCGCAAACTTCATAAACTTTCGATAGTTAAAATACAATATTACAGTGACACAAGTTATTTTTGTTTTCTTACTTTAGAAACGAAACTATTCGCCTTAAAACAAACATAAACATATAACTTATAATGTAGGTACCTTTGATAACTGTTTTAAGGAAAAAGGCATGCTCTCAGATATGTTCCTTGTTTGTTGTTGGGATGTACATGAATAAGTATACGTCCACTTAGATATATGTCCATCTGATGAGTTAAGCCTTTTTCAACTAATTTGTATCGTTCGTTCATAGGTCGTACTATTATACCACTGGTCCAAGTTAGAAGGAGGGTTGTCATCCCGCTTAGGTGTTTTAACCCGCCAAATTATGAATGTATGTGTATGTCCCAAGTCAGGTGCATGTAATTCAGTGGTTGCCGTGCTTAATATGTTTTTTGTTAATTTTATTTGTATAAATAAGGCCGTTAGTTTTCTCGTTTGAATTGTTTTACATTGTCATTTGGGGGCCTTTTATATATAACTGACTATGCGATAAGGACTTTGCCTATAGTTGTCAATTTATGTGTCATTGTGGACTCTTGTGGGGAGTTGTTTCGTTGGCAATCCTACCACATCTTCTATTTTATATATATTGTAATAAAACTGAGATGACATTATTCCAATCTGAAATCTATCAGATATACTAATTTATGTAACGGGAGTCACGTTTACCTCTTTAAACATGCTGAAAAAATTGTTTAAGACTAGACCACTTGTTTCGACATTATAACAAAGAATTTGTTTCATACATCTGAGTTCAGAGTATTTTTTGAATGAATACAGTTTGTATGCGATACTAATAACAAACGTGTGTACTTTATTTACTCTGTTAACGCTGTATTAAGTGAAACAAAATCAAATTCGCCCAATAGTTTTTATTTTATATAAATTGTATTCTATAATATCAGGACTCTCCAAAATTTAAACAAAAGAAGTGGACAATTATTGAAGTTTGCAAAGTAGGATGTATAATTGGATTTTAATATTCAAAGTCGACAGTAACTTAGTTTCACCTGTAGAACAAGCATTTTTAAAGCAAATGATATTTTTGAAGAGGATTCAATATGTCTGATAGATTTTATGTGCGTTTGAGCTTTGGCATTAGATATGTAACAAGCAAATAAGGTGTTTATTACTATTTCTTGTATTGTTGTTGTTATTATTAACCTCGTTTAACAATTTGCATGTTCTCCCCTTTTTCTTCATTAAATTTAACTCCTACGATATGCTATGGACATTCTTTTAATCAAACAATTTGTATTCTATTTGAAATATATCGTTTAAAAACATATCATGAAATGAAGGTTATGTAAAATCACCTTGCTTTCTTGTGTATTCCTAGTAAATAGTTATCCTAGTTATTGTAGCTTATTATGCAATTTTATTATTCGTATATCTTAACTAAAATTGTTACCCTCAATGCTGATTTTATTTTCCGTTGTATGACAAAAGCAGTGTTATCTGTGTAAAGTAGTTTATTACAGGCACTTTGGTGGATGTTAGCTAGTACTTTGTAAACTTGAGAATGGAAATGGGGAATGTGTCAAAGAGACAACAACCCGACCAAATAAAAACTCAACAGCAGATGGTCACCAACAGGTCTTTAATGTAGCGTATTTGTTTCATTCTTTGACACAATTGTGTATGTTGGCCTTCAATTAATGAGTTTTGGTATCCCATTGATATGAAATATAACTTTTTCATAGAAATTTTTTTTTCATTGCAATGCTAGTTTAAACACGTATTTGTATCAAGTTATGGTCCGGAAAACTGATTGCTTTTAATACCAATGTTGATGAAATATCATTGAATGTCTGGAAAACAAAAACATACCAATTGATGTCATAAATCATTACAATACTATACAACTCCAAAAAAAAACTATCGAAAAATCATGATAGTATAGGTGTTTTCATATCTTGGGCCAACACTACGAGACCTTTGTGCATCACATTCGTTAATAGATATATGAAGATATGGTGTGAGTGCCAATGAGACAACTCTCCATCCAAATAACAATTTAAAAAGTAAACCATTATAGGTTAAAGTACGGCCTTCAACACGGAGCCTTGGCTAACACCGAGCAACAAGCTATAAATGGGCTCCAAAATTACTAGTGTAAAACCATCCAAACGGGAAAACCAACGGTTAACCTTGTTTTATAAAGTTGTGGTTCTTTATTTCCAATTTATGTTTATCCCCTTCCTGGTGGGTCCCTGTTAGTCGTTTTTTGGGGGTCTTTTTCTATTATTAATGTTGCTCCTTGTGTTTTTTAGCATATATAAATATGACAACATTCCATATTTTTACGCTTGCTTTCGATAAGAGACTTCTTATGCAGACACGTGTATCTTAATTTTAGGGAAACATTATGTCAAAAAAATAGCTTTCTGTCATTTATTCATAACACATGAATAATAACTGTTCTTAAATTCCATTTAGTTTTGCTACAGCCTTAGGTTGATGTAAACGTCCACAGAACGTGTATTGTGAAAAGGGTATGGCATAAGGTGCAATGATGAAATGTGTATGGTACTTTGGTGTATTGCGTTAGGGGAATGATGTAATTGTGTAACGTTCGATCGGGAATGGTGTGAATGAATGCTGTACGACATTCATATTTATAAAAAATAATTTTTGTATTTTATACATTTATTTATATTATTGGAATCAAAGTTCGTTTTTTAAATAAATAAATAATGTTGTAGTCGCACGCTCTCTTTGAAATTACATTGCATTATGGTGTAACGTTTATGGTGTAATGATACAGAGTGAATGGTATAATGATGTATGATGAATTGGGGAATAGGGTATAGTGTAAAATGTAGTAGGAAGTGCTTATATCAAAAAGTTCGTTTCTATATATGTGGATACTACATTGGTATATTTTTAGTGTTTCTGTTCTTTCTTTATTTTCCTCTAATAGTTAATGTCTTTCATTCAGTTTGAAATCCGCATTGTTTTTTGGTTGTTTTTTTTTTTGCTCGATCAAATTCTGATTTTTGAACACCTGTTTACTACTGTTGCAATTGTTTAATAGTCCAATTGGAATTGATTTTTGTAATTAGCTTGTGTAACAACAAAGACATGTTGGGACAGAATTTACTCATAATGCACCATATTTTGTATTATCTTGTAAAAGAAAAGAGCTTTGAAACAACAAAATTGTCCCACACATGGTTTGGTGTAGCTGAAAGCCATTGTTTATACTGATTTATAGCCTCCTGGCGTGGTACTGATCAATTTTGTGACCGAGTTCAACGTTGGTTTTGCTATACAGTTACAAGTATGGGAAGTCATGATTGTAATGCTTATTTAGAGTTATTCCCAGTATGATGAACTTTCAATTAAAACACGACGACTTAGTATTAAAAGTACACTTTTATGATCTAACATATCATGCTTTTGTATTTATTTTGAGATCTGAAGTACATTTGAGCCCCAGTATACGATATTCATTCAGCAATGTTAATATGACATATATTTTATTTTTCAGGATGTTAATGCTAGAGAGAATACCATGTCAGATGCAATAATTGATTTGTTTTTAAATTTCGTAAGTTACTGCTTCTGTAGAGATGATTATCTAAAATAATTGCTCTCTAAGATTAAAGAATACCTCACTAGATTAGATAACAACGTGCATAAAACGGAGAAACATTTTAACTGTCTTAATATCGGTGAAGCTTGAACATGTAGGATCAAAATAGTCGTTATGATATTCTGAAAACGATTGCCAAACACATTTGTACTATTTGTTTAAAAATAATTGGTATAAGAGATTGTTAACAAAATTATGGAGTAAAATAGCTTTAACAGGGATCTAAAAATAAACTTAAATGTACTATCAAAAGTAGGAGTCAGAGTGTTCATTTGATTTCTTAGCCTCGTCATATATTTCATTCTTGGCATTACAGCAGACTAAATTGTAAATTAGCCACGGCATTGTAAGGATATTTTAATATCACTCTGGTATCTTTCGCCCCTTTTTTATGTTGGTAAAGAATGCTGGTACCTTTGATAACTATAGGCGGGAGACGTCATTTTAATTTAAATTGACTTTAGTATGTAGTTTTTATTTTATTTACCGAAATCCTTAAATATCTTAAGTGTCGGAAACTATGACGAAAACTACAAGGAAGCAAAAACTATACCGTAAATTTATTTCAGGTGTGCCCTATTTTTAATTATAATCTGAAACGAATGAAGAGAAACATAAAAATTCGGTACGTTATATTCATGAAAGCCTTCTGTCCCATATGGCTATGATAGAAAATCAATCATGTTCATGGTAACACTAACGGATTACATCCATTGTATCAGAGATAGTAGATATTCATTGCTAAAACGGAAACTTCAAAAGGATATAAAGCACAAACGATTGGCATGATTAAGACTACTCCTACACAAGAATTATACAAATGAATCTGGTATCAAAAGTTCGATGCCCTATCTGAACTGATTTCGTCAGAATTTGTCTGTGTGTGTGTGTGTGAGAGAGAGAGAGAGAGAGAGAGAGAGAGAGAGAGAGAGAGAGAGAGAGAGAGAGAGATAAGAAGATAATTGATTAAAAAAACATCCTATCTGTTTTCGCTTACTCATTTATAGATACAACCAATATTAGATGAATAAAAACTTCTGTTTACTCTTTCAAAAAAAAAGAAGACTCGCCGTTTTTGTGTAACGCGGAAGAAAACGCGAATGTAAACGCCCGTTTACTTTTTATGTCTACTGCAATTTTGGAGTTAACGCACAGTTAACATGAAGTGCACGCGAGAAGTCGCCGCTTTAACTTTTTCGGCCCGTCTACATGTAATGCTTGGTCTGCATGCACCCAACTGTACTCTATTTTGTTGACACACTTAAAGACTGTAATGGTAGCTGTTGCGTTTTAGAATATAAAATTTCATTCTTGAACTATTATGAATAGGCCTGATATGACATGTGATTAATTGAATTAAACTTAAACTAATTAAGTGAATGGCTATTATTTATTGTGAATTTATGGAACCATACGAGTAGTTTTTTACTCTTCACATTAGATAATCCGCGAATAAATTCAAAATAGATTATTACGATTTAGTATAAATAAATTTCTACCAACAATAACAACAACAACCAATCATTAACAATAACCACGTACACATGTTGGCGTATGAATATATAAATTCACTACATTGAAAATAAACAAAAGCAATACTTTAAACCAATCAGAAGACAGTCAATACACAAAATGTATTTATCAATAGTAATGAGTTAATATAACATAAGTTTTAAAATGGCTTGATGTTGATATATGTTGCTCCTGCTCTTTCCTACAAAAACATAATTTAAATAATTATAAAAAAAAAGAAGGCTGTTCTAAAAAAATATATTTCTAGTAAATACATTTCTCTGTTATTTATGTGAAATTTAATTGCACAAAAAGTAATGTATATAGTTACGATACTGTTGTCAGGTCATTACAGATTGCTTATTTTGGAGTTAATATTGATTCACTTATAGGGTCTTTGCATCGGATCTAAACACATTTATTCAAAAACCAGTTGTTGGCATGACACGAGTTATGTTCTTCTCATATATGTTATGATGGTATGATACTTAACCCCTAACGGGAAGAATTGTGCCTGATTTTCATATGATGAAATCATAATCTTTCATTCAGTTTATCTGAAGTCTGGAGCTGGCATGTCATTTAACTGCTAGTAGTCTGTTGTTATTTATGTATTGTTGTCATTTTGTTTATTTTCTTTGGTTACATCTTCTGACATCAGACTCAGACTTCTCTTGAATTGAATTTTTAAATGTGCGTATTGTTATGCATTTACTTTTTTACATTGGCTAGAGGTATAGGGGAGGGTTGAGATCTCAATAAAATGTGTAACCCCGCCGCATTTTTGCGCCTGTCCTAAGTCAAGAGCCTCTGGCCTTGTTACTCTTGTGTTGTTTTTTTTTTTAGTTTCTTGGGTACAATTTGGAAATTAGTATGGCGTTCAGTATCAATGAACTAGTATATATTTGTTTAGGGGCCAGCTGAAGGACACCTCCGGGTGCAGGAATTTCTCGCTTCATTGGAGACCTGTCGGTGACCTTCTGCTGTTGTTTTTTTTATATGGTCGAGTTGTTGTCTCTTTGACACATTCCCCATTTCCATTCTCAATTTTAATGATATTTGAAAAATATTCGAACATATAGCTTTGTACATGTTGTGAAATTATTTGCATTAAAAATCTATCGCAGCTTTTAAAACATTTTTCGAAAAACAGGCATGTTACGAAAACAAAATGATTTTTTACAATTATTGTTATTACCCTAAAATTAATTGCAGAATCATTCTATCATACATGTTATATCATACCGTGAAATTAAGATTGTGTTGCTATATCATAACGTTAAATAAATTGTGTTGAAATCCTAAAACTTATTTTATTCTCTGATGCATTATTAATATCATGCAGTTAAGTCAACAGAATGATGATTATTGTTGAATTTTTTTATGCTTCGGTGATTATCGGGACCATTTACAGCCCTTATAAACAGATCTCTTATCGAAATGCGTTTGCTTCAGTAAATGTTATGATACAAACTAAATACTTCCAACGGAAACCGCGAAAGATATACCATGAACTGAAGGTCAATATGCAGAAGATGTATTTAAACGAAAATAACAACTACGGATTTGTATACACAGACTCTGGTGAAGTAACTTCAAAATTTTTCTACTATCAATTCTAGTTATATATGCATTACAATCGCCATAAAATATTATCCCGTGCAGCTATTTGGTTTGATTGATTTCTATCTTTTATATCAAAAAAGACATTTCCCTAAGTATTGTCAGATCTGCAATCCCATGAAATCATCAAGCATTCTTTGATTTTTGTTCTTTCTTTTGGCTGGGATATTGTACAGTTAATTTAAATTGCAACAACAACAAAAAGATATTGTTGTGAACTTTTTAATTTAAAAGAAATCCAATGTGTTTTGATTTGAACACACATTTTTAATTTGTTGATATAATTAGGAGATGCACACATCATACAATAATTGTTGCCTTGTACATGGTATGTAAGAATTTCCTTTTTGTATCGTCAGCATTGATACATAAAAAAGAAATAAAAAAGTCTTTCAAAAGTTTAAATTGAAAGATTTGTTTAAATTAACCCTGAGTCACCATAAGCGCTGGTGTCAGTCAAGTATTAGTATAATTTTACATTGACATAGTTTATTTAAACAAGAAATGTTATGTCATTCATTTACTTTCATTTCTCATTTCAGACAATCAATTGCAGGTGTAATACCACCATTGATTTTTCCCTATTAGTCTTTGTTAAATTTGCACTTTTCAAAAAATTGTGCAGAATTTATCTTTGTTTCAAATGAAGAAATACTTGGCATGAGTAAAGTTTTATCCTGCCCAGTTCTATAGAAAAAGTTTCACATAACATTTCATTGCATATAAGAAAATAACCATCATTGGAAGTTAACCAATCAAATTTCTCCCCTTATTCTATTTGTGTACAAGGTTTAGTCACCATGTAACCTCAAGATTACAAAATTTTCTATAGAAATCACAATTAAAAAATAATAGTGTTTTGTAATACCCAAGACATATGTTTTTGACACAGAAATAGTTTTACTGCAATAAACATGATAAAATGTAGGATTAATTACCTACAACGGTCAAATTCAAGGGAATATTTTTTTAGACCTACTTTCGTATGCAACCGGATGTGACGTACCATGTTTTGGTGGTATTACACCTAAAGAAGACCTTTTTGTATAATAAACTGAATGTGACTTTTCCCCTTTGTAATACTGGTTATTTCAAACATTTCTGTCAAGTTTTGTCATAATCATTTCAATAGTTTGAGAAAAATCTAGTATATTGAAAGACGACATCTACAATGATTCGAGCAAAATTTCTTTTCGACAAATCCAAACCAAGCCGCATCAAGATAGAATAGAGTGTGGACCAATAAATGATCAAATATCTATCTTATCTACCTACAAACAGTTGAAAATGATACACACGATGATTTTAGGAAGATAAAATACCACTGATAAACCTCATTGTCCTCTGTATAAGGTCTCTTTGGGTCAATTTATACCTCTCATTTCCTTAAAATTTCAACTTTTCAGGCCAATAAATAAAAATATTGGGATAACCTTCACTCATTTATAGTAGAAATGTTATAAGAAATGAGTAATTGAAGCATTTTAGCAGAATGAACAATCCATATAAAAGTTTACTGTCTCCATAGAGGTTTCAATAAGTCCTTACGTAAAAATTTAATTTACGCCGCGTTCCAAAGAGGGACATAAAAGGCTTCTCTTTTAGTGAGTAACTTGTCGTTACAACATTAAAAATAATTTCATCTACTTATAACTATATATTTATTTAAGTATTACCTAGGAAAATGTTATATCATAGCAAAATATAAGAAATAAGGAGAAAAAGCCCACCCTCTCCAAAAAATAAATATATGCACTTAGTATGGCTTGTTCTGTCAACTGAATATTCATGGTACAGTCCTATTTCAAGACAAATTTCTCATAAAATGTGTTTTGGAGACTCAATCCACTCAGAATATTTCATTTTTTGTATTATTTCACTTAAATATTAAGAAATGTTAACACATGAGATTACTCACAAGGCCATAGGTGCATGTACAGCTTCCCATATTAGGTGTAATACCACCATTGATTTTCCCCTATTAGTCTTTGTTAAATTTGCACTTTTCAAAAAATTGTGCAGAATTTATCTTTGTTTCAAATAA
Source organism: Mytilus trossulus (assembly GCF_036588685.1). Taxonomy (NCBI): domain Eukaryota; kingdom Metazoa; phylum Mollusca; class Bivalvia; order Mytilida; family Mytilidae; genus Mytilus; species Mytilus trossulus. Next base: position 42,296,632 of record NC_086385.1, on the reverse strand, counting down.
AGAAATACTTGGCATAAGTAAAGTTTTATCCTGTCCAGTTCTATAGAAAAAGTTTCACATTACATTTCATTGCATATAAGAAAATAACCATCATTGGAAGTTAACAAATCAAAATTCTCCCCTTATTATATCTGTGTACAAGGTTAAGTCACCATGTAACCTCAAGATTACAAAATTTTCTATAGAAATCACAATTAAAATATAATAGTGTTGTGTAATACCCAAGACATATGTTTATGACACAGAAATAGTTTTACTGTAATAAAATGTAGGATTAATTACCTACAATGGTCAAATTCAAGGGAATATTTGTTTAGACCTACTTTCGTATGCAACCGGATGTGACGTACCATGTTTTGGTGGTATTACACCTGCAGCAATCTGCCTGAATTACAGTTTATATGCATCGTTATTTTATCAGCTGTAATCATACTGTCTGAAGTGAACTCGTGTTATTTTGTTCATTTTTTAACTGCACCCTTAAAAAATGTCAGTGCTTAGGAAAATAGTTGTGTTTAGATAAGCCGTTAATCATGTTAATGTTGTAAACAATCTAAGTAGAAAATTAGCCGTCTTTCATGGTTAAAAATGCATCAAAAACTGTCTTTCTATCTAATGTTGCATTCAAGTTCAGCCAGTTTAAAAACATCTTGTTAAAATGGCAGCCGAAGATTTGTTTTCATTTAAGTATGACTTTGCATTTATATTCGAATTTTTTATCCCGAGCAAGTGGTAAAATAAGAATAAAAATTTAGTTTTGCTACCGTCCGCGGAGTACATACGATTCCTCCAGGTTTTGGTTGAGCATTAATGTGTTACTTCTTGGTGTATTTATGAGATGTAGAACAAAGTAACTTAATTTTGCCTCGAATGCTTCAGTTTTCTCTATTATCGTCAGCATTGATATAGGCAAATCTTGAATTAAAATATTAATATTAGGTGGTACCCAACACTTTCACCAAAATTAATTTGGCTCGTTCAATTGTCATTCAATTTTATCAAAGTATTTACTTTGACCCTTTAACAAAAATATAAAATTTTCTAAAATTTTAACCAACCGTTTTAACAGAAAAATTAGACTGGTTATATAGCAGTTTGACAGACACCAATGTTGATCATTGAGAAGCTTAATATTCATTTTACAAAACAACGTAAATAAAACGTTTAGCTGACTTTACAGAGTTATCTCCCTGTAGTGTTAGGTACCACCTTAAATAAACATTTAGACACCATAAATTTTCGTATCAGTCAGGTTATAGTATAATTCTAAATTGACTTAGTTTATTTTCAACTATATAGAACTGTAATGCCATTCATTTTGTTTCATTTCTCATTTCAGACATTTGCAAGTACCAATCAAATGTAGCATGTTGCCTCACATAAATCTGTATCGCTATGCAATTAGCATTCGTCTGCATTAAATTGGTGTTTTTTATCACTATCTAACTGCACTTTTAAACTAATGTCACTAGTGTAGCAGGTTGCCTTAGTTGAAGTATATATGCTCTTTCATAAGAATTCATCAAACTGTCTGCATTGAATTGTCTCTTTTCTCATTATTTAGCTACATTTTTTTTAAATGTCAATGTTTGAAAATCTATCTGTGTGAACATATGTTCGAAATGTGTGTCAACATTTTAATAAACAAAAATTGTAGTCTTACACAGTAAATGATGTATTGAAAACTGACATTTCTTTTAATTGTTAAAATGTTAAGTCTGAATGAATTATTCGTCTTGGAAATGACAGACTCACTTTTGTAGCTATTAAGAATAATTCAAAATAAGATAAAAGAAACATTCAAAACCTTAGTATAAGATAATGGTACAAATTAAGACATTTGCATTGAATTGATAACCTTGATTTTTTTGCAAAACCTATGCTTTTATTCCTCAGGAATAAATAACCTTAGCTGTATGTGGCAAAACTTTCAGGACTTTTTGTTTCCAATGTCCTTCAACTTCGTACATTAGTGTGCCTTTTTTACCTTTTTTTTATTTGAGCATCATTGATGTGTCATTTGTAGGCAAAATGCATGTCTGACGCAAATACAGAATTTTATTTCTGCTATTTATGATGAATTGATCATAATGTTATTGTACACTGGAAATCGAACCATAGAAATGTATAAACGATTTTACATCTGATAATTAGGATAGAGTTTATACAGAAAATTCAGTTAATAATATGGGAAAACATGGAAAATATCTTTAAATAAACAGCTTAACAATTCATATCCTTAAGTAAGACGCGTTGTAATTTGGCAGATGAAAAAAACTAAACTTCCTGTTTGTCAATATTTAAAATAATAATTAGGGGAGATTATAAATTAGGTCCAAACTCATCATAGATAACTAGATATACAACGTGCAAGTCGTTTAATTTTTATACATTATATTGTTCTAAAAGCGTAGAGACGTATTTTTTATGTTGTGTCATGTGTACTTTTGTTTGTCTGTTTGTCTTTTTTCATTTTTAGCCATGGCCTTGTCAGTTTGTTTTAGATTAATGCGTTTGACTGTCCCTTTGGTATCTTTCGTCCCTCTTTTTTAGCTACGTTACTGTAGTCATCAATATCATTTACTCGTTTTACCTCAATTGTATTTAGCTCAAACAATACTTTTGTTGCACATAACTTTTATGTTAAACATTCGATGTGTCGTAAATTAATTAAAAAAATGAGCATCAAATAATGAAATATATATAAGCTTTTGGTATTAAAAATTTACCAGCCGACTTTCACGGTTTTCTATTAATATTCGTTGTAATTGTGAACTATTAAGTCGTTTTATTACAACAACTTGCATTTAATACCTGAAAACTGCTTTTTATTTTCGGGTTTAAAACAGGTTCATTATCACTGAACTAGTATATATATTTTTTAGGGGCCAGCTGAAGGACGCCTCCGGGTGCGGGAATTTCTCGCTACATTGAAGACCTGTTGGTGACCTTCTGCTGTTGTTTTTTATTTGGTCGGGTTGTTGTCTCTTGACACATTCCCCATTTCCATTCTCAATTTTATTTAACTGTGCAATTTACATAAGTTCTGTGAAGTAGTTAATATCAGTCTAGACTAGTTAATACATATGCTATATGACACTTTGCAAGAATATTTAATTTTAGTGTTTATACTACTGCTTCGTCGACATTTACCCTGTTGGTCAATATGTTTTCGTCATCCTGTTGTTACATTTTAATTAATCGAATGGCTATGCAAACAGATAATATATTCGTACTTATGTTTCTCAAATATCCGTTTTAAACCTTGAAGCAGCTTACGAAAACGTATGAATTCACAGCTGATGACTAGGGTTGATATGTTTTGAATATTACAGGAAAATAAAAATATAATTTTGGACGTTAATTTCGCTGTAGCTTTTAGAAGCATTTGGTTAAAATGACGCTTTTAAAACAAACAAATTGTTTTTATGATTTCTGTAATTGTTTGATTGCTATAACATCGTTTGAAGATGAGTGCACATTACATTGTTCTTTTCAATTGTGTTATTATTTATTACTTTGATGTTTCTATTTCATGATCCATTCGCAAAACGTTTTACACGAAGATAAATAAAAAATAAAACGTTAATTTACGTGGACATCTTTGTTTCTTCAAAACAAAGAAGTAACATAATAGATAAAATTAAAGATTTTCTATACAATGACTGGCATAGACAATGTAAACATAATTGATTATTGTAACAATATATCGTCGAACATTTCAACCAAAGAAGGTTAAAACATGATCATCTTGAACTGCCTTTATCAAATTTGAAAAAAACAACAACAGTTGCAGCGTCTTATGATAAAAGAGTATAATGCGACTGGCCAAACAACATTTTTTTTATCCATTAAAACAGGTCAAATGTGTTTATGGAAGTCATCTGCAACACTGAATTAAAGCGTCATGGTAAAATGTGGCGGAGTTTGCCAGGGTTACGTAATACAGTAATTGGAACTGATAATGTAATATGATGATATTGCTATGTACATGTGAACACACATTATTCCTATTTTAAATGAGTTGTTTCTTGGTTTAAGTTTGATCTGGTTTGATCTCTTTTCCCTGTGACCTTGGAGAGTAAAAACAGCACAACACACATGATATGCAATCCTTTTAACAGGTTTGAATTATTGACACAAAGTGTTCAAAACAAATAATAATCAGACATATAAAAACACGAAAAACAGAATCGACTCGTAAATAATACTGAATACTAAAGTCAATGCAATATGATAAACTAAAAATCAAAACACGACTAAGTATATAACAGTACACTTTTATGATCTAACATATCATGACTTTGTATTTATTTTAAGATCTGAAGTACATTTGTAGCCCTAGTGTATGATATTCATTCAGCAATGTTAATATGACATATTATATTTAAGAAGCCAGGTTATTTAATTTCACTTTCAGATATATTGATGATGTTCTTTCCATTAACAATCCGAACTTTTCTGATTGGATTCCATTAATATACCCACCAGAACTAGAAATTAAAGAGACCACAGACACGGCTTCCTCCGCCTCATTTTTAGACTTATACCTCGAATTTGACATACACAGTCATCTCAGTACCAGAATCTATGACAAACGAGACGATTTTAATTTTGAAATTATCAATTTCCCCAACCTTAGTAGTAATATACCAACTTCACCTGCATATGGAATATACATTTCCCAACTTATTAGGTATTCAAGAGCTTGCAGCTCCTATTCAGACTTTGTAAAACGTCACCAGTGTCTGAGCAGAAAGTTGATGAACCAGGGGTATGTCAAAGAACGTCTCGTCCTTTTTCTAAAAAAGTTCATCGGAAGATACCAAGAACTTGTTGATAAATATTCCGTATCAACTTCACAGATAATACAAGATGGTCTTGAAGGATAGATTTTGCGTACTGACGTTTGTTATCATCTGAATTACGTATTATAGAATTCTTTTATAAGTCTTTTTTAGATTATCATTTGAAGTGACTCAGTGGTTATGTAAAACCACATACTTTGAACGGCAAAATTATTTCATTGAGTGATATTACTTTTACTTAAGGATCTTGAATACTATAAATGACAAAACTATTTTATTCAATAACACTACTTTTTCTGTTTAGTCTGTTTTTCATGATATATATTTGACGTGAAACTGTACTTATGTATCCCGTCATACTTTGAACCACACCATTATTTTATTTATTATTATTACTTTTACTGTTAAGTCTGGTTTTTGGTATATCTACTTTACGTGAGTCTGTATTTATGTATGCCGACATACGACAAAATTATTTTTATGTCTACCTGTGCGAATTTCAAACGCGCTATTTAACACCAGTAATGAAAACCTTCTATCATTTATGGGTAGACTTTACATAGATAAATTCAGCCGTATTTGACGTGAAACTGTTCTTATGTATCCCGTCATACTTTGAACCACACCATTATTTTATTTATTATTATTACTTTTACTGTTAAGTCTGTTTTTGTTATATCAACTTTACGTAAGTCTTCATTTATGTATGCCGTCATACGACAAAATTATTTTTATGTCTACCTGTGCGAATTTCAAACGCGCATTTTTAAACCAGTAATGAAACCTTCTATCATTATGGGTATACTTTACATAGATAAATTCAGCCGTATAAGAAAAGCAAAATGAGAATGTTAAATTAATGTATGCCTTTTTGTGCTTCTTTGTTACATTTGTTGTTTATGTAGAGATATTAAGATGATAACACAATATTGACTGTTGTACCCCTATTTTTGACATTTTTACTCTTTGAGTATGTTTGTTTTGTTCATGCATCGTTGACAATTTAATGGAATTTGATGCGACTGTCATATAAGTGAGAGGTTTAGCTAGCTATAAAACCAGGTTCAATCCACCATTTTCTACATTAGAAAATGCCTGTACCAAGTCAGGAATATGACAGTTGTTACCCATTCGTTTGATGTGTTTGGACTTTTGATTTTGCCTTTTGATTTTTGATTTTCCTTTTTGAATTTTCCTCGGAGTTCGGTATTTTTGTGTTTTTACTTTTTATTGTTCACGATTTTAATGCTAGAGATAATACTATGTCAGATGCAATAATTGATTTGTTTTTAAATTTCGTATGTTACTGCTTGTGTAGAGATGATTATCTAAAATAATTGCTCTCTAAGATTAAAGAATACCTCACTAGATAACACCGTGCATAAAACGGAGAAACAATTTAACTGTCTTTATATCGCTGAAGCTTGAACATGTATGTTCATAATAGTCGCTATGATATTCTGAAAACGATTGCCAAAAACATTTGCCCTAGTTACTCATAAATAGTTGGTACAAGAGAATGGTTACAAATTATGACGTAAATTATCTTTAACAGGTAACTAAAAATAAATTTACATGTTCCATCAAAAGTAGGTGTTCATTTGAGTACTTCGCCTCATCAGGTATATCCTTATCGGCATAACAGCAGACTAGCTTGTCAGTCACCTTTTACATTCGTCAAATATATTAAAAGATCGTACATATTCTAATCATGATGATAATATGAAACTTACTTCTGAGAAATACTTTTATCAAATATCATATTAATACATGTATATATAATTTATTTGCGCCTGAGATCAAAACAAATTTGTAATTGGGTTCGTGTTGCTCAGTCTTTATTATTCTATAATCTTTTTGCTGTATTATTATTTGTCTGTCTTTGGTGGGTTATTTTAACCATGGCATGGTTATGTTATCTTTTCGGTTTATGAGTTAAAATATATCTTTCGCCCCTCTTTTATGTGGGTATAGACGCGATACGTCATTTTAATTTGAAATGCCTATAATATAAATGTATTATTAGTTCTTCTATATGCATACACCCATGTTGCTTTCGTTATTTCCCTAAATTCTAAAAAGTCATATGTGTTGGAACCTATGACGAAAATAATTAAGGTTGTAAAAAGTTCACAATAATTTGATGTAAAAAATATATTATTTTAAATCATTATCTGCAAGAAATGTAGATAAACACGTAAAATCAGGTTAGTGTATCAATTCAATCCTTTTGTAACATATCAATAGCTTTGATCGAAAGCTAATCGTGTTCACGGTTATACTTACGTATGACATCCACTGTATCAGTGATTGTAGATCTGCATTGTTAAAACGGAAATTAGAAAAGGAAAAATGGCACAAATGATTTCCATGATCAAGAATAAGCCTACACAAAAATCATGCAAATAAATCTGGTAGAACAAGTTCGATGCCCTATCTGCAAGAGCTTCATCAGAAAAAATTGAGAGAGAGAGAGAGAGAGAGAGAGAGAGAGAGAGAGAGAGAGAGATGGTTGATTCAAAAGAAACCCGTCTTATTTGTTATATTACGATGGACATATATATTGCGCAAAGACATGAATATAATATTATTGTTAATTATGATATTTAAAAAACTCAACATCTGATAGAAATTGCGCCCAATCGAGGTTATTGATTCTGAAAATTAAGATAGAAACAAAAGGTATGTAACAAAAAAAATCAAAGTAAGCCGTATTGTGAGAACAAAACAGCAATTGATATCAGGATGAGATTTGCCAATTTTTTTTTGGTAAATAACTGCATGAGGCAAATAATTGTACGTCTATAGTTTTCTTAACTTTCTGCTAATTTTAAATCAAGAAGAAAAGTTTATACTTGTTCAAATACTAGTAGTACATTACGAATGTCCGTTTGATTGAACAACCATTTCAAACGAAAGAGTGGTTTTGTTCATAACTAGGTTTTTTTATTTCATTTTGGTGCATACGATTCATCAAGGTTTGAGTTTTATCTTCGAGTTGAGAATACAAACCGGAATTGTTCCAAAGTGACATAAACTGTATTGTTTTTTTTTTTGTGTGTATCGTTAGAAAAATTAAATTCTCAAAAAATTAACAATTAACTATATCCATCTGATTGTCTATACAATTTTAGTCTTAATGACGACGATATATTTTTTTATACACAAACTTAATCCAACAGCATAAAAAAACACAAAAAGCATGAAGGTTTTAGAAAATGATATAAAAAAGGTAACACATTTGAGCCAAATATATTCAAAAGAAATTTAAAAAAAGGGTTGTAAAATCTTACACCTATAGAAATGCCAAAACTTTTCTAAATTCATATCAATATGTCTGTTGGAAAAGAAAATATGAAACGTGGCATTCTTGAACATGTTAATAAAACCGAATTTGTAGAGATTGTAGAGATTTATTTTTAGAAAAAAACGAGAGTTTTATTTTTTTTCTATAGAAAAAGTGATTTATTATTCAGATAACCTGTAATTAAAGAAATATTTTATTGTATTTATTAACGCCTGCGACCGATATCACACTCCACCGGTAGCATTTGTTTGTCATTTGTTTTAAGATAAAACTTTTAAAGGACATCTATTAGATCAATTTGATAATTTGAAAAAAATGTATGTGGATTAACAAAATAAAACAGCCTAACATGTACAGTTTTCTGACGGTTTTAAAGCTTCGCTATGTCATTTGTTTATTTGATAATTTGTTCTCTAATGGAGGAATGTGTGATTTACAACATAACACATCTTCCATTCTTTATAGTTGTCTTCTTGATGTATCATTCCGTTTTTTTCAACAGGTCGTTTTCCAAAACCTTAAATACATGTAGTTACCTCCATTTTTTTCTTGTATATTTTTGTAGTAGAATTGAATGTTTAAAATTAAGATATTTGTGTAGTACTTGCACTTGAATTTATTGTTATCAGTATTTCATCTTTTTCTTAAGGACATTGATTCGTATATTGACCTTCGCCTAATTCGTTTAGATTCTCTATCTGTATCTATAGTTTGTTTTTTTTCTTCTCGAAGACATTACTATGTTATTGCAATGTCAGTTTTATAGCGAAATAAAAATATTGGATATCCGTTTAACTGACTCTTTTTATTCATTTTCGATGTAAGTCATTCATTCCATTCAAACTGCAAAGCGTAGATGTTGGAAACAATTAACAACAAATTGACCGTTGGACTTCCTGACATAGCAATTTTACAATAAGGTTATTCTAATAAGATTGATGAAGGCACCTTAATTTGTGTCTACAATATCTCTAACATTTGTTTAATCAGCACATTTAAGCATGCGCAAAAATAGTTTACATTGCTTGAGAAAGTATTGTTATCCCAATTATAAAGTATATGAAAAGTAAAAAAAAAAAAAACTATCAAGTTTGAAATAAAAAGAGAAAACAACCAAGTCCAGTGTGCAAATACATGAAATATGTATTACAGATAACGCAAGTGGAATAAACAAATGAACAAGGACTAACCACCTGATCAAACGAATATTGGATACAAAGATCTAATGTAGAATTTCTTTTAAAGAATAAAAAGGAGATTTGATTACATTCAATTTTATTTTTAAAAAATCGCAGATGAATAGGAATTGATTTTTAAATATTAAAGACATTACATGTATCATGAAACATAACATTTATACAAGTACTTATCTTTTTTTATTTAAGGTTTTTATTCCGAAGATAAAAATGAAAATGGGAGGGTAAGTTAAAAAACAACTAATATTTGTTAATGGGGTTTCCCCGGAATATTTGTTTTTCTTTCTTTTGGTTTATTGACTTTTATAACAGATTACTATTTATGGCATACTGAGAAGTGTATTTTTCTATACAGTCATATGATTGTATTTTTCTACAAGATTAAGAGCTTTGAATGTCATAGAATCATTTGTTTACTATTGAGAGCAGTTAAATGCACTCTGCAAGTCTCTTTAGATTACCATTGCAGTTTCATAGTGTATACACATACATTGTATGTACCTTGCTTCTCCCATTTTCACGGTAATCTGACAAAATGTGTCTGTGTATGAAGATTAATCAAAATAACTTTTTTTCTTCGTTCAAACAATAAAGCCATTGTTTACTGGAAAGTGCAACATTTAAGTTATATAACAATGCCTTAATCATATCATACATAATTTAGATTTTAAAAAGAAAAATTTCGACAACGGAGGGGTTGATAAACAGGAAAAAAATAAAGACTTCATTTGTTCAATTTCAAATTTTTAGTTATTATTCTGCTCGTTGGACCAACATATATATATTATGTCATATAAAATAATAAAAACAAACTCATCCTGATTTCAATCACTTCAAATAAAATAAGTTTTTCATAGATGTTTTAATTGGACAATCTTATAAGCGTAATCCAAAGCCTTTGATTATGAAAATTAAAGAAATAATTATAATGAAAGGTAGAAATATTTGATGTTTTTTCAACAATTTTAACTGTTTACAATGACGAACATTATACTTGAAAATAAACATTATTTGTTTTTTCATTTTTGTTTCTAATGTATGATAAGTAAATGTTTGGCAAGACATAGAAAAATAACGGTATTGTCTGTCATTCGGTACAACAATTTGAATATAAACTGTCAGTTCAGAAAGGTGATCAAACTTATGACTTTTATTTGTGTAAAACCTCTCGTGTACGCATGAACTAGAACAAACGAATTGATTGCACTAAATTTCCCTATTTGGCTTCCGTTTTAGCAATGAAAATCTGTATCAGTGATAACGGAACGGTGAACTCGGATGGTTTTCGAATGGAGCTATTGACATGTTATAAGGAGAATAAACTACTACAATGACAGTTATCTTAATTCTCTACTATTGTTAAGATAAAAGAAAATACTAATGTCTGTCTTGTATCAGATTAAGATATAGTAATAGCTCCCTTGTTATTTTCTACCCTATTTGTCCTCTATAATTTGCTGAGTTTTGTTATAATCCTTAAGGTGACAGATACGACCGTAAAGGAATTTGGATTTGTTAAATAATCAATGTGTCGATGCACATGTAAATGAGAAATGTCGGATATATCTTAATCACTGATTTCAACCACATCTCGTTTCGATTTTCATTTGTAAAGTATACACTAGAACACGAAAATATTTAACATGTTACAGCAAGAACTCAAAAACAACTATTACAAATATACAAATAAAATGTTTGTTTTTTATTGACCATCGGCAAGAAAACGGTTTAATTATTAAAGACACAAACAATTGATACCTTGTCATATCTTTGAAAATACATTTAAAACTCCAAAATACTTCATAGTTCGAAAAAATAATATCGTAAAAACAGTTTTGCAGAGAAAGTTTAATATATATCAAGAACCTGGTATTTATAAATACAAATATGTTTTTCCATGTGTTACAATATGTTCCATGGACTACTTTGGTAAAACGGCATTTATAAAAAGCAAAGCACTGGATAACATCTAACATTATGATGCAATTATTTCTTTGTAGCCATATGTAACATTACCATATAGGTGGGAGGTTTGGCTAGCCATAATACCAGTTTCAACTGAACATGTTTTCTTATAATGTCCTGTACCAATATCAGAAATGTGACAGTTGTTATATCAACTCGATTGTCTCGATTGTCTGTTAGCCAGAGAGTTGTTAGCCAAAGGACTAAAATTTAGAAACCCTCAGCCCATCAACTGAAAAAAAGAATTTCAAGTTACTGATGGATGCAGTTGAGGACTAAGACAATGGGTAAAGCGCGAACCAAACTAACCAGAACTATACACTCTGTCTGAATGGATCAAAGCTATTCGATCATGCATTCAGAGGTGCATACAAAAACTACGATGTAATATGAGTACAAGAGTTACTAACCCTATCAAGAATCCAGATGTTGTGGATGCTTCATCCTCGTTGCATGACACATATCTCGTTGTTCCAGCAGATAAAGCCTCCAATAATATTGTCTTCATATTTAAAAAAAACATGCTTTTGAAATGTCTCACAACAGAGCTTGGAATAAATAAAACTACTGGTAACCCTACATATTCTTTAACATCATTTACAAAGGACGAAATTTTACAAATTCATAAATCTGTCCTTCTTTCTTTTGATATCAACATCAAAGAAAACGAAGAAAACTTACCTTCATTATACTGGATACCTAAATTACACAAAACTCCATAAAAAAAACGATACATAGCTGGGTCTTCAAAATGTTCGACTTACCTTTCTATAAAGTACCGACTACTATTCTTTCTACAGTTAAAAATATTTTGATGAGATATATTCTACCAGTGGTATTAACCAGATGTGGATTTTCCAAAATTAGTAAGATCTTCTACTTAATCTTTTATCACAATATTTGCAATTTTACAGCAACATAAAAACTTTTTATTTTTCTACGCAAAATACTACTATTCCCCATGCACCATTGAAAGATCGACTTTACCATCTCACAAAACGGAGCTTGTTCTATAAAAAATGGGAATAGTAGTTACAAATTTCTTGTTTTGGGTAACAATAATTTATATTATGTGAAGAATCACACTGAATCGTCTAGAAAATACTGAAAATGATATTATTAAAATGCTTGACTTTTTGATCGACAATATATTTGTTCAGTTTCGATGATTTATATTTCAACAGACAGTCGGTATTCCAATGGGTGCTAATTGTGCACCCCTGCTGGGCGATTTGTTTTTGTACTCGTATGAAGCAGAATTCATTTAAAACCTTCTAAAAGAAAAAAAGAAAAAGCACCTTGCAAAATTCTTTAGTTTTACTTTCCGATAAATTGATGATGTTCTATCATTAAATAACCGATATTTCAGCCAATAATTACATCTCATATATCCCAGTAAACTAGAAATCAAGGATTCGACTGATACTAGAAGGACTGCTTCATATCTTGATCTCTTCCTCAATATTGACGCAGATGGACGACTTCACACGAAAATCTGTGATAAACGGGAAGATTTCAACTTTCCATTTATCAATTTCCCATTTATCAGCAGTAACATACCCTCTGCCTCTTCGTATGGCGTTTACATATCACAATTGATACATTATTATCGTGTTCGTTCACACTATGTGGACTTCATATACAGGAGTGTGCTCCTTACGCAGAAACTGCTCTAACAAAGTTATGAGGAGGACAGATTAAAATTGACCTTCCGTGAATTTTATGGACACCATCACGAATTGGTGGATCCATACGATGTGTCTTTGACCATTTATTAATACCTTCATTTGTTATACTGTATTTTGTTCAACATACTCTGTGCGATGTTTAACGTTTGAAGTTAGATTCAAAACAAACCGGACATAGCTCTATAACATAGTCTATCATGTTAACTGCTACCTTAGTTTGCTATCAATAAGTATTGAAATGTGCATTGTTATTAAATTTGATATCAGTATTTAGTTCAAATATAATCTTAAATCAATCCTAATTCTATCTTATACATTCAAATATGACGTCATTTTTCATTTTTTGATGATCTGTTTTACAAATTCATATGTGACGTCATTTTATTTTGTCATTTTTTACAATTTCAAATATGACGTCACTTGTCGTTCAGGTTTTAACTTATTCGGATGTGTCTAATTTTTTAGATGCATTTTGTCGGGTTATGTAATGTATTTCGGTTGTTTCCTGTAATAAGTTAATACTTCAGTTTATCATATATCTTTTGAAATTTTATTCAATTTACTGTTTGCAAAAGTATAAATTAGTCTCAATAATAGAGATGGTACTTATCTATCCCAAATTCATGTATATGGTTTTGATGTTATATTTTGTCTAATGCTTAGTCCGTTTCTGTGTGTGTTGCATTTTGGTTTGTGTCGTTGTTCTCCCCTTATATTTGATGCGTTATCTTGCGTTTTAGTTTGTTACCCCGATTTTGTTTTTTGTCCATGGATTTATGAGTTTGGAACAGCGGTATACTACTGTTATATTATTAGCGTTTGTTTTTGTTAAGGTGAAATGTTTCAGTTGTTCTGTAGTTTTCCACAGATGATTATTGTGTACTGTAAGGAAGAGGGACGAAAGATAATAGAGGGACTTTCTAACTCAAAAATACACTGACAACTCTATTGCTAAAAAAGAAAAAGACAAGTAATAGTACACAATACACAACATAAAAAACAAGGACCTACAAACACGAACCCCACCAAAAACTAGAAGTGATCTGGATATCATAAATCAAATGATAGGAAAGACTATTCCTGGAATATCGTATCAATTAGAAATATATACTCCGGATGCAGGCGCTTCTGGAATGTTTTTACATATAAATAGAAAGTCCGCAATTGGGATACTGCCATCATCTTTTTTTTTGTAAAGTTTTGATATCATACCACCCTCATTGTCAATGTATATATGTTAGTCAAGATATGAGGCATATTAAACTATACCTGGTGTAATCTTTATCTATAGTTCGATGAAAGAGACGGGTACAATGTACAATTCGAAATAACACAAAACATGTGGTGCACACTGGTAAATAACCAACTACGCGCGGTATTCAGTGTACACCAAATTTTGTATGTTATTTCTTTAAAGACAGAAAAAATATAACAGTCACTCCTTAACTAAAATATATAAGAATGTGCAGGTATTATGGAAATATCTTTAAATGGCGTTGTCAGTTTATTTTTGAGTTTGACTGTCCCATTGGTATCTTTCGTCCCTCTTTTAATTTAGTGTAATTACTACTTTATTTATAAAAGTAAAGAAAAATAATAAACTGCTTTCGATAATCATTACACATGTTGGTTACATTACTCTAATTTACCCTTCTAAAGCAACTAAGATCACTCCTTGTTTTTGGTGGGGTTTGTGGTGTTTATTCATTAGTTTTCGATGTTGTGTCATGTGTACTATTGTTTGTCTGTTTGTCTATTTAATTTTAGCCACGGCGTTGTCAGTTTTTTCGATTTACAAGTTTAATTGTCTCTTTGGCATCGTTTGTCCCTCTTTAAAGGCTTTAACATATCATGAATTTGTATTTGTTTTGAAATCTAGAGTACATTTGAAGCCCTATTTGTTGATATTCATATAGCAATGTTAATATGACATACATTTTATTGTTCACGATGTTAATGCTAGAGAGAATACCATGTCAGATGCAATAATTGATTTGTATATTAATTTCCTAAGTTACTGATTCTGTAGAGATGATTATCTAAATGATTGCTCTCTAAGATTAAAGAATACCTCACTAGATTAGATAACAACGTGCATAAAACGAAGAAACAATTTAACTGTCGTTAATTCGGTGAAGCTTGAACATGTATGATCAAAATAGTCGCTATGATATTCTGAAAACGATTGCCAAACACATTTGTACTAGTTATTTATAAATAATTGGCACAAGAGAATGTTAACAAAATTATGGAGTAACATATCTTCAACAAGTATCAAAAAATAAACTTAGATGTACTATCAAAAGTAGGAGTCTGAGTGTCCATTTGAATACTTCGCCTCATCATAGATGTCATCATCAGCATTACAGCAGACTAGCTTGTCAATCAACTTTTACACTTTTCAACTATATTTAAAGTTTGTACATTATTTAATCATGATGAACATATATAACTGAAATGATAATTACGTTTATCAAATAACATATACGTAGATATAATTTACTTGCGCCTAACATCAACCCCAATTTGTTTTGGGTTCGTGTTGGTCAGTCTGTTATTCTATATTCTGTTTACTGTATTATTATTTGTCTGTTTTTGATGGGCTGCTTTAGCCATTGCATTGTTGTGTTATCTTTTCGGTTTATTAGTTTGAATGTCCCGTTGGTATCTTTCTCCCCTCTTTAATATGGGTATAGATGCGAAACTTCATTTTAATTTGAAATGTCTAAAACATGTTATTCATTTTTTGTTCATCCAGATGCATACATGTACACAAGCGTTTTTTTGTTTTTTTTGTTATTTCCCGAAATCCTTCAAAGCCCTTAGTGTCGGAGCCGTTGACAGGGAAACAGCATATATACCGTAAGTTGATGTAAGCAACGCATTATTTTAAATGATTATCTGAAACGAATGTAAAGAAACACATACAATTATGTCATTGTATTTATTATATCTTGGTGTAACATATCAATGGCTTTGATCGAAAGTTAATCGTGTCATGCGTACACTAACATATGACAGCCACTGTATTAGTTATCGTATATCTATATTGCTAAAACTCCGAAAGGAAATGCAGCAAACACGGTTGGCATGGTAAAAACTACGCCTACACATAGTAAATTGTGCCCAATAAGGGATATGTATTAAAAACGTTCAGTTCGAAAAATAAAGCCTTTCAAACGATTTCAAAGTACGCCAAGTTGTGATCAAGAACGAGAAAAAAAAGAATATTTTTATATCTTTTTATATATATATCTACCACTTTCGAATCAAGAGAAAATAATTATATAAATAGTATAGTACGAACTGTTTGTTCGATTGGCCATGCCAATCTACGAAAGAGTAGTTTTCTTCTGAACTGTTCTTTTGTTTTGATTAGAGTGTATACCTCAAGGTTTTGGTTTTTGTCCTTGATATGCTATTTATTTATGTATGAGTGAAGTTAAGACATCAGCCATCTAGTATAACTAGTTATCAAAGAAACTAGGATTATTATTTAATACGCGAGACGGGCGTGTCGTCTACATTAGACTTATCAGTGACGCGCAGATCAAAATAAGTCTAAAGCCAAACAAGTAACAAAGTTTTTTTCGGATTATAAAACCTCGTAATGTCATTTGTTTATTTGTTAATTTGTTCTCTGGTAGAGGAATGTTTGATAGACAACATAACATATCTTCCATTTTTTTGATACTTGTCTTGTTGACGTATCATGCCATGTATTTCAACAGCTCAATTTCGTTATCTAAAAAATTTACCTTCTATTAAAAAAAAAGTGTTAGTGTATTTTTTTTTAGCAGAAATAAATCTTTCAAATAAGAGTAATTGCACTTGCTTTTATTGTAATCCGTATTTCGTCTTTTTCTTAAGAACATTGTTATGTATATTGAACTTCAACTAATTCATTTAGGTTCACTTTTTCTATCAGTTATGTTTTTTTTCTCGTAGATATTATTATTTTATTGCAATGTCAGTGTTTGAGCGAAGTACGTTTTACTGACCGCTTTTTATTCATTTCCATTGTTAGTCAGTGATTCCATTCAAACTGCAAAGCGTTGATACCTTAGGCTGATGTTGGAAATCATAAACAATAAATTGCCTTTACAATTTCCAGGCATAGCAATTTTAGAATCAAGCTAAAAAGCACCTTAACTTGTGTGTACCATATCCCTGACATTGGTTCAATCATCACATTTAAGCATGAGCAAAAATGGTTGGCACTGTTTAGGAAAATATTGAAATCAAAATTAAAAAGTATATGTAAAAGTTAAATAAACAATATTAAGTTTAAAATGAAAAGAAGTAAGTCCAGTTTACAAATACATGAAATATGTATCAAAGAAACGGTCAATTGAACAACATGAATCTTTGAATAAACTTGGGCAAACCACCTACTGGAGTAAATATTGGATACAAAGATATGAGGTAGAAATTGATTCAACGTACAAAAAAGGCGATTTTATTAATTTCCATTTTATTTTTAAAATGTGCAGATAAATGGGACCCGATCTTTAAATCTTTAGAATATTAGGGTTTCAACATTAAGCATAAAACATAACAATATACAATTAACTTTTTTTGTTTAATTGTTTTTTTCCCCGATGATAAAAATGGAAATGGGAGGGTAAGTTTAAATCAAAAGTGCTATGTGTTGATGAGCTATCCCCGTTTTGTTTTTTTGGTTTTTTTTGTACACGTATATTGACCTTTAAAAGAGATAAATGTTTATTGCATATTGAGAAGTGTCTTTTTTCTCTACAATCATATATGATTTCATTTGTCTAGACAATGTTGAGCTTGTAATGTGTTAGAATCATTTGTTAACTATTGACTGCAGTTCATTGCAATTTCATAGTGTATAAAGTTACATTTTATGTACCTTGCTACTTGCTTTACGGTAATCTGACAAAATGTGTCTGTGTATGAAGATTAATGAAATTGAGTTGTATCTTATCGTTCAAACTATAAAGACATTGTACACTGGAAAGTGCAAGATTTTCGTTACATAAGAATGCATTAATGATAACATTCATATTGAACATTTGGATTACATTTTACAAAGACAAGTTCCGATAAAAGAGGAGTTGATTATCATAAAAACATCAAATGCTTTATTTAGTCAATTTCAACTTGTTGTTATTATTCTGCTCATAGGACCAACAGAAAGACATTAGTCATTTTGAATCAAAACAAACACCTCCTGTTTTTTCATCATTTCAAATAAATAAACGTTTCATAGATGTTTTAAGTGGACAATTCAATAAACCAAATTCAAAAATGTTGATTGCACACATAAATAAACGTACTCATTGAAATAGGCAGAATCGTTTGATGTTTTTTCAAACAATTTTAATAATTTACAATGACGAACATTCTACCTGAAAAGAAACGTTATTTTTGTTTTTATTTTGGGTGTCAACTTTACTTCATTTCTGTCTTGTAAGTCTGTCGGTACAAGGCTGTCAAAACAATGTTATAAGATTGACAACATACTAAATCTTAAATTCAAAATGAATATAGTAAATGATAGAACATTTGGTCAGTATTTCAGAAGATAAACAAAAACGTTAATCATTTTTTATTAATTTTATTCTATTTTAAGACTTAGGATGCTGCAAACAAATTTACCGTGTATAAACGTGAAATATGTCATTTACATTTTTTTCTTCCATATGTATACACACATGTTGCTTTTTTTAAAATCCGAAATCCTTAACAGTCGTTAGTGTCGGAACCAATGACGATAATATCACGGAAGCAAAACTATACCGTTAGCTTATATAAGATATACATCACTTTTAAGAGAAACACAAAGACTTAGGTCAATTTAATACTTTTGTAACATATCAATAGCTTTGATCGAGAGGTTAATCGTGTTCATAGTGTTTCTAACGTAGGACATCAACTGTATCAGTGATAGTAAATCTGTATTGCTAAAACGGAAATAACAAAGGAAATACAGCAGAAACGATTTGCATGATCAAAACTACGCCTACACTAGAAGTATATAAATACATCAGGTAACATAAGTTCGATGAACTTTCTGACCTGGCTAAACTTGAAAAATTGAGAGCGCGAGAGAGAGATGAAATGAGTCAGAAAGAGTCAGAGTATAAATGCAATATGGATATTAAAATCAATGTAAATGATGCCAATAGACATTGAAACTAAAATTATGGTTTATCATGATAATTCATAAACTCAACATATAATAAAAAAAAAAACAGCGCCCAATCTTATGTTGATCGTTCAGTTAGAAACATAAGCCTGTCACACAATTTTACGAACAGAGTAATTGACATCATGATTTAAATATAATGTATTTTGTTTACTGTATGGGGTAAATAGGGTTACATAAATTCTACATTACAATCTGTCCGTTCAATTGACCACGCCTATCAACGACAGAGTAGTTTCGTTCTGAACTGTTTTTTTTTTTTAATTTGATTGAAGTGCATACGATTCATCCAGGTTTTTTGTTTTAAACTGGATTTTTAATTTGATTGAAGTGCATACGATTCCTCCATCTTTTTTGTTTTAAACTTGATTTTTAATTTATTGATGAAGATGAACATCAAGGAAACTTATGAAATTGAGTATTGAACCGTTACTGTGTAAAAGAGACATCAACACGACCGAAAAGCAGAAATCTGTTACACCCAATTTGTTTGTTTTTTTACATATTTAACTATTACGTCTGTAAGTTTTGCTCACACATTTTTGTCAGTATAATGGAATTCTATTCAACAATTATATCTTCAACACAGCAAGATGCATTATATGCATTATTTGTTTTAATACCTTTAGACAAATGACTTCAATAAATGTGCATTTAAACGTATCGTTGGACACCATTATTGCTAGTTTGAGTCAAGTAGTAATCCAGTTATACATTGACATAG
Source organism: Mytilus trossulus (assembly GCF_036588685.1). NCBI lineage: Eukaryota > Metazoa > Mollusca > Bivalvia > Mytilida > Mytilidae > Mytilus > Mytilus trossulus. Next base: position 42,276,766 of record NC_086385.1, on the reverse strand, counting down.
TTTATTTTCAACTTGAACTGTTATGTTATTCATTAATGAGTATCTTAAGACTATTGCTATGCTGCTTTCAGCCAGTTTTAAGTATCAATTAAATGAAAACGGTTGCCTTTATTTAAGTATATATATAACTTAAAGCCAGAAGCATTCATCAACCTGTCGAAAGAACTTTTTTATCATTATGCCACTGCGCTTTAAAGCAAATGACACTTTTTTCAATGTTATAAGTCTTGAAATAAGTAAATTAATTGTTGTGCATACATGTATATCAAAGTATTTCTGTTTTTTCTTGAGTGAAATGCATAAAAATTGTTCATACAATTTAAGTCTAAACGACGACGGTATCGGTATTTTGTTTTGTTAATACTAAGACTAAAATAAACAGTATTAAAAGAATCTAAAAAAGCATAAAGGTTTATGAGCGTTACTGATGAGTCTTGTGTAGACGAAATGCGCGATTGGCGTACACAATTATAATCCTGGTACCTTTGATAAATATTTATAAATAGGAAATACAAACATAACGAAATTGATGATATAGCCAAATATGCTTCCTCAAAATTTGTCAAAAAGGCAGTATTTTATCAGTGGAAGTATCTCGGAGTTCGGTATTTTTGTGTTTTTACTTTTTATATATATACGCATTACAATTGCAATATTGAGCGTTCATAATGTCTAAAACAACCATATTATAGCGTTTAACAAAAGACATTGGATGACCTTACTATAGACATCAATACGTCTCTAAATTTTCATGTTCCTTCATTTTTTTTTTGAGATGAATACATACATAGGATTCTTTACAAAATAAGTATGAGGATTTTCAATATAAAAAAAGCATATAATAAAAATTTTCTGTCAATTTCAGTAGTTTCACATATGGGACCTTTTTTTCTCCAGTAGGGCGATGCTAGATCAGCAATCGCACCACATTTTCCATTCTCTATACTTGTGTTTATGGCGTATAATGCCATTTTTTTCCACAATTCGTTTTCTTAAATCTAAAATCGTTACCATCATTTTTGTTTTTCTCTATAATAATTGTAATTTGATTTAAGTGTTCATTTTTCAAATTCAAAATATTCTGTGTTGTACGTTACCCAAACATCGCCGTTTATGATAGATATAGGAAGATGTTGTGTGAGTGCCAATGAGACAACTCTCCATCCAAATAACAATTTAAAAAGTAAACCATTATAGGTTAAAGTATGGCCTTCAACACAGAGCCTTGGCTCACACCGAACAACAAGCTATAAAGGGCCCCAAAATTACTAGTGTAAAACCATTCAAATGGGAAAAACAACGGTCTAATTTGTATTTCGTGTTTCTCTTAACGCTATTGTTTCGTTATTTGACCTTTGACTAATTCCTTTTTATTATCTATTGATATCGACTATGTTATATAGTTGACATTATTATGTTATTGAATTGCCAGTTTTAAAGTTAGTAATAATCAGTTTTACTGATCGTATTTATATTCTTTTCCATGATACTACAATCAGTATTCCATTCAAACCGCAAAGAAAAAATACATTAGGATGATATGGATTGACCTTACGCATGAAATTCAGGATCTGATCACCCCTCCGGAGCATCTGAGATCACCCGAAGTTGTTGATGGGGGTCGTGTTGCATATTCTTTAGTTTTATATGTTGTGTCATGTGTACTATGGTTTGTCTGTTTGTCTTTTTCATCCTTAGGTATGGCGTTGTCAGTTTATTTTTTTATTGATGAGTTTGACTGTCCCTCTGGTACCTTTCGTCACTCTTTTACAGATCTAAAGAAAAACAAATGAAATTAATTATAAGACACGTCAATTATTTAAGTGTTAGAATGTAAGAACATGTATTTGATTTTGTACATCTTGGACCACAGTTACCATATTTAACCTGGTTTCAAGGCTCATATTGTATATGCTCTTGAAAAAGATTTATGCAGCATTTTACAAGATTTTATAAATAAAGGTTTAGATTTCACAAAGACAACTTTCAATTAAAGTTGGAGTTTTTAATCAGATAAAACAATTTATCGCTATTTTGTGCATCTTTTCCTTTGATCTTCTTTTGTGATAATTATTCATATCATGCCTACTAACTTGAGATTGAAAATTATCGCTGAAAAGGAGGCACGTGGCGTTGCTTATATAATTGACATGAAATTGACATCGTCGTCATAGATGAAATAGCGATAAGCAGATTATCATTGGTCATCGTATCGGTACAAACGAGAAAATCAATCTCGTTGAAATGACCAACGATAATTTATCAGTAAATAACTTTTATGCACCTAGGACAAACAGATACAAACATATAGTATATTATATTGAAGAAATAAAAATGTTTTCCATTACTTCAAATAAATAAGGTATTCGTTGATATCCTTGAAGTGGACAATTTCATAAAACAAAGCCAACACACACTTTTAATTATGAAATTGAAAATAAATATTGAGAAAAGTACAATGTTTTTTTTTAAATTCTTTATTATTTACAATGGAAAACATTGACCTTTAAAAGAAACGAACAGCAAAATAAGTTTTTTTTTTTAATATGACTTTTAAAGTCAATATGAAAATGATTCAGTTTAGGTTATGAAAAGAATCATTCAATGGTTTTTAAAACATGATTCTAATATGACGTGCTTTTTTCGGTTTGTGATATAACCCATGCTCTAAATTCAATAATATTTGTTTGCACATGTGTATATTGACTACGGCAGATTAATGAATTTTATCAAATTGCCTTGCATTTGATATTAATATTTCATTAACTTAAAACACTTCCAAATTCTTATATGTTTGCTTTATTTCTTTTGATATCTTTAATTCTAAACCTTCCGGAGCACATGAGATCACCCTTAGTTTTTTGTGTGGTTCGAGGTGTTTTTTCTTTAGTTTTCTATATTGTGTCATGTGAACTATTGTTTGTCTGTTTGTCTTTTTTCATTTTTAGCCATGGCATTGTCAGTTTAATTTTCTATTAATAAGTTTGACTGTCCCTTTGGTATCTTTCGTCCCTCTTTTAAAGCTTTTTTACAAATTCTATAGGGTAAAATCTGATGAAATATGTTTTAAAAATTAGAACACGACTAAGTATTAATAGTACACTTTTATAATCTTACATATCATGACTTTGGATTTATTTTCAAATCTGAAGTACATTTGAAGCCCTATTTGTTTATATTCATACAGCAATGTTAATATGACACATATATTTTATTGTACATGATGTTAATGCTAGAGAGAATACAATGTCAGATGCAATGATCGACATTTTTTAAAAAGTTTGAATTTTACTTCTTCCATACAAATAAAATACTTGTTTACTAGGATTAAATAATACCTCAGTGGATTGGATAACACGTAGAAACCACATATCTGTCTTTATATCAGTGAAGCTTGAACATATAGCATTACAATAGTTAAATGAATTGAATGATTTAAACATATATAAACTTGTTGGACCAATAAGGTATACGTGCAATACATTGATATGATACTCTTAAACTATTGTCAGATACATTGTACCAGGTATTCATAAAAACAAATGGTAAAAGATAATTTTGGGAAAATTATGATGTAAAATATCTTAAATTAGGTATCTATAAATAAATGTAGAGGTATTATAAAATGTTGATGTATGAGTGTATATTTGAGTTCGCCTTTACATTTCATAAGCAATAATATGCATATACATGTATATTTAAAACTTGTACATAGTTTAATCGAGATATGATTATGAAACAGAAATAAGAATTACTTTTATTGTATTTTATAATATTAGATATAATGTACATGTATGTGGGTATAAAAGCGAAACGTCTTTTTGTATTTTAAATTCCTATATTATGTACATTTTTTTGTTCGTCCATATGCATATACACATGCTTCTTTTGTTATTTCCCGATATCCCTAAAAGTCCAAAGTATCGGAATCTATGACGAAAATAAAAAGGAAATTTTCAAAATAGGCAAAAAATATACCGTAGGCTTATGTAAGATAAACATTATTATAATTTTTTTTTTTAAATAATGTAGAGAAACACAAAAACTCGAGTCAATTCAATCCTTTTGCAACATATCAATAGCTTTGATCGAAAGTTAATCGTGTTCAAGGTTATACTAACGTATGACATCCACTGTATCAGTGATTGTAGATCTTCATTTCTAAAACGGAAACAATAAAGGAAATAAACCACAAACGATTTGATTGATCAAGATTACTCCTACACAAGATTTATACAAATTAACCTGATATCATATTTTCGATGCCCTTTCTGGACGGACATCATTAGAAGAATTGAGTGAGAGAAACAAAGAAAAATATATTTATTCTAAAATTCGAGAAAATTTAAAATATAACGTCCCTTGTCAAATAGCAAAATGAAAAGCTCAGAAACATCATGTGAATGTACAACAATTGTCATATTCCTGTCTTGGTACAGACAATGTCACATTTTCTGCTGTAGAGAGAAATATTTAACTCAAGAGAAACCTGTCTCTTTAGTTTTTGTTTACTTATTCATAAATACAGGAAAAACATAAACATTGAACATTAAAATATTGCTTATTATTATAATTCATAAACTCAAAATACATGTATAATGTAAAAACTGCGCCTAATATGAAATATCGTTTACGAACATCAAGGTAGAAATATTATGTCTGTCACACGATTTCACGAAAAGAGTATTCGACGTGAGTTTTTGTAAATTTTACTATATGGAATAAATAATAGTAGTTCTAGATTTCTTAATACTTCTGCCACTTTGTTTTATATGTTAACAAAATTTCGAATTTTTGAAATACTAAGGCTGTTCTACCTTAGTCATAGATTATCTTAGCTGGATTTGACAAAACTTTTATGAATTTTGGTCCTCAATGCTCTTCAACTTCGTACTTTAGTTGGCCTTTTTTTACTTTTTTGGGATTCAAGCGTCACTGATGAGTCTTTTGTAGACGAAACACGCATCTGGCGTATATCGTCGCTGGGCTTCTAAAATGTTGTAAATTACAATTTTTGATAAAAATATCTTACAAACAGGCTTTTAAAATTTTGGCAAAATGCATGCTTCCAAAATGTTGTATGTGAACTTGAACATTTTTGTAAATAGATTTGACATTTCTTGATTATCCAAGAACTTAAATTATTTTCACAGAAATAAAGAAATGTACATTTATATTTTTCCCAAAGCCATTCTACAACGATTTTCAAGTTTTCATACAACATTTTGGAAGTCAACTTTTCAAACAACTGACATTGGCAATTTTGTAATATGTCTTATTTCACACATTTTGATTGATCTAACTGTATGCTATTTTGTAAAACCACAGATTTCCTCCCGCCCAGACCATCGGTGTCAAAAAGTATTTTTAGCAAAACAATTATATACGACATTTTAGCAGCCCAGCGACAATATACAAAATTTAGCCCTGGTATCTATGATGAGTTTATATGTTATCAAGAAGGAAGGGTTATATAAAGTGTACATTACAAACTGTTGATTGTCCAAGCTTATCAACGACAAAGTAGTTTTGTTCTGAACTAATTTTTTTTTTGTTAATTTGATTGGGAATCATACGATTCCTCCAGATTTTTTTTAACCTTGCTTTTAACATATCGATCGATGTGCTTATGAAGTTTGGACATCAGGAAACTAGTGTAAAATTGAGAATTAAACCGTTAATGTGTCAAGGAGACAAAAGTGAAAAGTATAAAAGGCTGCCTATCCATCTGATTATTGATATAATTTAAATCTAAAAAAACGACCGTAGCTGTCTTTTGTTTTGTGTATACTAAGACTTTAATAAACAGTTTCCAAAGAACCTATACAAAATCATAAAGGTTTAAAAATAGGAAATACAAAAAAAAACTAAAATTTAGGATAAAGTCAAATATGCTTACTCGAAATTGGTCAAAAAGGCAGTGAAATCTTAACTTCACAAGACCGGGAAATTGGCACTGTATTTATTTTGATTTGTTGTTTTTAAAAAGTTTTGCAACGTTGCATTTATGAAAGAGTTTTACATACTTTATAGAACTGAATTTGGTAAGAATGTAAAAATGATTTTAAAATGGAGTTACTTTTTTATCTAAATGAAGTGTTTTTTTCAAATTATAACCACTATTAGCATGATTTGTATTTTACTTCAAATGTTTATCACCACCGTGACTTGTATTCGATCCTCTAACATTATGAATACATAAGTAAAACAAAATGATTAAAATAACTGTTGAAACTAGAAAGGTTCGAAGTAAATTAATGATTAAAAGTAACTTTTGAAATTAGACATGTTTAAAATATGTCAATGTTGTTAGATAAGTAAAAAAATGTTTTTATTAGTCGAATATACACATTACATTTGCAAAACAAATGGTGTTCATTAAGCCTTAAACAATTTTCTGATAGCGTTTAACGAAGTTGCGAAAGAACTCGCGGCGTCCTTACTGTAGACATCCATAACGTCTCTAAAATTTGTTTTCTCTTTTTTATTGTGATAAAGCCATACGTATGTTATAGTTGCATTGATATCACATTTTCCATTCTCTATACTTGTATTGAATTATATTCTCTACCGGATCTGTTATAACATAAGCAACACGACGGTTGCAACATGTGTAACAGGATCTGCTTACCCTTCCGGAGCAACAAATCATCCCCAGTTTTTGGTAGGGTTCGTGTTCCTTATTCTTTAGTATTCTATATTTTGTCATGTGTTTTATTGTTTGTTTGTTTATTCTTTCATTTTTAGCCAGGCTTTGTCAGTTTATTTTTGATATATGAGTTTGACTGTCTCTCTGGTATCTTTCGTCCCTCTTTTATAGTAGACATTAGAATTTTAGTGCATTGCCAGTCTTGCAGCCAATTCAAAGGTAGCAATTTTCCGTTTAACTGATCGTTTTATATTCTTTTTTTTTATGATACAATCATCAGTACATTTGTAATCCATTCAAACAGGAGGGAACATATACCTTAGGATAAAGTACAGATACCTTAGGATAATATGAAATCAAGTTACAGAAAAAGGATAAGAAAAATTGATTAATCATAAGACACGTCAATTTTTCTAATGTCATAATGTAAGAATATGGATTTGCTTTTGTACATCTTGGACCACAGTTACCATATTTCAACTAATTTTAAGGCTTATATTTTTGATGACTTGAAAAAGATTTATGCAGCTTATCAAAAGATATTATATACGTTTTTGCAGCGTTTCGAAGTAAAAGATAAGAGGTTGGTAAACTCAAGAAGATATTTCATATAAAACAAGCGTTATTTCGGTATCATCTGTTAAGCTTTTAGTTATAAATATAAGCGTCGTTTTCATGAATTCCGTTTTCTTATCAAAGTATTCGTTTAGTTATATCAGGTTTATTGACTTTATCTATTGAAATAATGTTTGGTTTCGGTATTTTTGTTAACATCTTTTTCACTTTCTTTCATGATAACTGTTTAATATAGTATTTCAATTTAGTATTGTTTTATTTATACCTTTGTTTTTACAGTGTTCATCATATTATATTTTTTTCAAACCGATGATCGAAATGAAAATGAGAGGTTTAGCAATATAAATTTTAGACAAAGTAAGTTTTTTTATAAGCATTTATCATGTTCATGAAATTATTTTAGTTGTCGTTTTACTATACATAGAATTTGTCTACGATAAAACCATTTGTTACTACTGACGGCAGTATAATGCACTCTGCAAGTCTTTCAGATTCACATTACAGTTTCATGGCAAATTCAATTATATATTATGCACTTTGATACGTTCATGTTCACAAATCGATTGTTTGTGTATGAAAATCAATAAAAATAAATTTACATGATGAGATTGATAAAATTGTGTTTTCTCACGAATTATGAGTTATCAAGTCAATTTGAAAATAATGTTAAGACTGTTTTTGAAACAATGCATGTACATCCCTTCATTGAACTTTTCGAATTGGTGCCTTCAAAAAGGTTTCTTTAGAAGGGACGAAGTTATTGTAATTTTTTAAGGTTATTAGAAATGGCATATTTTGGTTTTAATATTGCCTAACTTAAGGGTTATAAGCATCAGAAATAAACACAAGTATGTTCTTAGTTAACTTGTTCTTAAGTGTTGCAATCCCACAAAATATGTTTCGGTGGCAGCTGAAGTCCACCTCTTTGAGCAGTATTTTCTTGCTGTGCTGAAGACGAATTGGTGGCCTTCGGACTTTGTACGCCGTTATCCTGATTATGTCGTATTGTTATCTACATTCTCTGACAATTATAAATAAAATAAAGTTTCCAGTAATTCCGGTTTGATGACCTACTATTTGATAACCTATAGCTTGTGTCAATTAATTGTAGGATAGTACCACTGTAAATACGACGAGTTGTATTTCCACTATTGATAACAGAGATTAATTGTAAACAAGAGTGAAACAACACTTTTCGTCGACTTAGTACAAACACCTCAACAATCAAAATGACAAAACTACGAAAAGACAATTGACACTCCATATACTCTTAAGAGAAACTTACGATAAGGAAACAGAACTAAAACCAAAAACTTTTGCCGCACCCAGTAACCCTTGAAGTGTAGGCAATAGTATTTGAAAATCATGTCATTATGAGTAACAGAAATCATTCGGGAAATTATGTCAACATGCAAATCCTAAAAGGCATAACATAACACTAACACATAGAAGGACTACAACATCATGGTCAAACGAAATTCTAAAGGCATAAAATAACACTAACACATAGAAGGACTATAACCTTGTGGTCAAATGAAAAAAGGGAAAAACATACAATCACAAAATCTAAGGAAACAGCAAACGTGAAGCGAAACAAAACAAGAACTATATTGAGCAAATATAGGGATGAAGTCTAGTGTTAAGGAAAGGTGATTGACAGGGATGAATTCTAGTGTTGAGGAAAGATAATTGATTTCGTCGTTAGTAATCACAAGAAAATAACTTCCTGGGATCCTATATGGTGCAAACTGAACATGCTGAATAGAGAAAAGAAACAAATGTGTTTAGGTATTGCAAATATAATGTTTTTGGAAATATTCTTTATAAGGCACAAACATGTCGCCAATCAACTCAAAGGCTAATTAAAACCTTTAAACAGATTTATTAAGAAGGGCTATAATAACGATACCATCGTCAGTTCATACATGTGAGATGTGTCATATATTTGGGGTTTAATAATTGAGATTTCAAAAAAATGTATCCATATAAATATCATTGTTTTTTGGTTTTATTTATATTTTTCTTTCTTTTTAATGAATAAATTCCAGAAAGAAAGTGTTTTTTTTTCTTTTTTCCAATCTTTTATCTTTTTCTCCCTGTCAACGTTTGTAATAAAAAAAAAACACTTAGTTCAGAAAGGTGACTGACTGGTGATACAATATGTGTTCAATAAATCGCGTGTAGGTTGACCTCGATCAAGCAAACTGTTTGCAATACATTTTCTTTAGTTGTTTCTGTTTCAGCAGTAAAAATCTGCAATCAGTGATCTGATAAGAGAACGGAACGGTGAACACGAATGACTTTCAACTAGAGCTATATATTGATATGTGATAATACGAATTGGAACTAATCTTACTTCTATTAATCAAGTTTAGATTAAAGATTAAAGCAATTACTAATGTGTATCTTACATCAACTTGCGGTAAATTTATTGCTCCCCTGTTATTTTCTACCCTGTTTGTACTCAAATTAGTCATTTACTTAGGTCTTTTATAATCCTCAGGGTGACAGATGCGACCGAAAAGGAATTGAAAGTTGTAAAAAAAATCAATATGTCCATGCACATGTTATAATATATATGGATAATCTTTAATGAACTAGGTATTTCATAAGTTCTTTTTGAGAACCCGTTATAGATGATCATATCGTATTTTATTTGCATTGAACATTGAAATTTCATAATCGATTTCAAGTCGTCTTTCAGTATGACGTCACACTGTCCCAAAATTGACAACAAATTGTCAAATGCGCATACTTATATGGAATGTTTTATTAAAACCGAAGATTTCCATTATTTGTTCAACATGCAATATATGTATAACAGAGAAAGACGGGATGGCATCATACATTACTATAAAACTTTGTAATTGTTATGGCTTTCAATTGTTTTACATCTGACGTTTTGTGTGGACGAAGCGTGCGTCTGCCGTATAAAAATATTGTTTATCCTGTTAACTTTTGATGGCTACTACATGTACTATATAATTGCTTTTCATTAACAGATATTATTCATATTATATGCATTAATTTATCCACATGTCAACAGTTGAGTTAATGTTTTGTATTTGGGTGAAAATATGTTCAATTTTATACTAATAAGACAAAAATAGAAAAAAAGAAATAATTTATTTTAATGCTAGATAATTTCCCGGGAGTGGTAAATATTTAAGCATATATGCTGTTAATGACACATTCTTTACAATCGGTGTTTAATTTATTTATGACTAGTCTAAACTCGGCTAACTTACATCTCTAAGAGACAACTCGTAATTTCTGAAGTCTTTGCCTTGAACCCCAGATGTATTTTTGGTTTATTGTTGTTTTATAATTATTGCAATCAATTAACTGTTTGATAATCAGTTTGTCTACACTTCCTTCATAAATAATTCAAAATAAACATACCGAGTCGAAAGAAATACATGATAGCATCAACAAATTTTTTCGGACCTTCGATCATCTGTATTTCTAGAGTTCAATAAATTTAAAATATAAAATAAATAAACCATAGATGTTCTCTTAAGTTAATCAATAAAAGATAATTATAATCGTTTTATAACGAATTGATTTAAAATGAATTACTTTAAAAAAAAAAAAAAAGTACTTGCATTGAGCAGGGGCCGGTAACAAGAAATTTTGTTAAGAGAGCTCGTAAGTATAGAATTAAGGGGAAGATAAGATAATTCTAAGATCACTCAAAGAGTTTAAATCAAAGCTCCCTCGTGTTGTTCGTAGATCGCTCTTATTTCTCCCTCAAGTTGCATCGTAATAGTTTTCAAGTTGCGAGTTCTTAATTATTTCCTGGTGTCTCCGTTTTTGGTTCCTCGCAAAGAAATTAGAATCACCTTAAATGAATCATAGAAACGTTTTAATGAACGATTAAATGCACATAATAATCAACTACCCATTTAATCTATCAAAGGAAAACAATTCTGGCCGCAGACCACCATTATTCTTCGGCCCTGTTTTGATAAAAGTAAAATTGAATTAAAAAAAAAATGCACCGCTTCAAACATGAAATTATTTTAACTGCTTATAGAACATTATTATTTTAATAAAAATATGCTTTTCTCAGGACAATACTTTTGAGGGCCCAAATATTCACCGGGCCAATGGTAGGATTTGAATCGAGTATGATGACGAGTCTCATATGACGTAGGCTTATTTTTCTATCCTACCGTCCATGTTGGTCAAATCACTACTAGAATGGTTTACTTTTATAATTTCTAATTTTCAAATGGAGAGTTGTCTCATTGGCACTCATACCACATCTTATATTTTTTTCACTTTAAACAATTATTTTTTACACATTTTAAAAGATCTTACAAAAAATAAAATCACCATAATACTAAACACCGAGGAAAATTCAAAACGGAAATTAAGTCCTGAACCAAATGGCAAAATCAAATGATTAAACAGACGACACTTGTCATAATCCTGACTTGTAACAGGCATGTTCAACGTGTAAAACAATGATGGATTGAACCTGATTTAAAGAGGTGAACCTCTCACTTGTATAACAGTCTTGTCAAATTCCATGATATTGATAACGATGCGTGAACAGAAAAGACACAATAGACAAAAATGTAAAAAAAAAACCAGGTATACAACAAAAACACCCAACCCACTAAAAACTGAAGATGATTTTAGATGATTCGGAAGGGTAAGCAAATCCTGCTCCACGTGTGGCGCCCATCATGTTGTTCATTATATATATTACAAAGCCGGTAAATGATAGGTCAACCAACTCATGATGGCTTCTGTAAAAAAGAGAAACTACTATGGCCAAGAAAACACTGATATATAATTTCCTTTTCAGATGAATTAAAAATTAGAATAAAAAAGTTCTAAGGTTAACGTACTAACTTTTTTAAGCAACTTGTTCTACTATAAACAAGTGAATGTACAGCTAAGAGTTGTCGGGACCACTCTTACAAAAAAGTTTCGAGTGAAGCTATTGCAAATCGTTCTTGGTACACCCCTAAATTGCTAAATTTGTTTTAAGAACACTTAATAACTTACCAAAATTTAAGAATGAATTTGTGTTACCGGAATTAGTTAGAATGCTTTAAGTTAGACGTAAGCATCGTTCTTAAGTCATGCACTTTTTCAAAACATTAAGGGCTGTCAATCATTCTAAGGTGGGTCTGAGGTAGGGTTTTGTTACATTCTTAAATCTTAAGACTCCCTTTAGACATTCATAAGACATATGAATGCTTCTTGTTACCGGCCCCTGGAAAGTAAAGAGGTTAACATCGGCTAGCTATATAAGGCAGTGTTCACATTGACCTAAACTCGGTGTTGTGTAGTGTACCTCACACATAAACTATACATGATTACGTTCCCATTGATAAAACTCAATGTTTACATGTAGTTTAAATCATGTGTGGTCTACATACAGTCGATAGTCGGTATAGGCCTTGTATAGGTTAAGTGTACACAAATCTAGGCATTCAGAACTTTATTTTCCCATGTATATTTAAAAAAGAAATGATTTTTATATAAAATTGATACTTATAACTCTTATTAATAAAGTTCTTTACAGAAATATTTGTCTAAACTTGATATGTTTATTTGCTATGAAAACACTTTGCATAGCCTTAGTAACCCCTTATCGACTTGTCCAATATCATTATCGTTACTCAAACAACGTTTCACTCATAAATGCATAAATGAAAAAGGTGAGGTTAATTGTTTGTTTGTGTAGTATCTCAGATCCATTAATCATCCAAAATTACTTTCTTAAAGGAGCAATCACTTTACTTAAAAAAGGGGGGGTCTGAGTTAGAATTTGTTCTCGGGCGAATGTTAATATTTAGTTTTTTTCGACGGTACCAATTCAATATTTAACACTATATTGTATGGGGAAACTTCGGATTCAGAATATGTGTTCATTCTAATCATCTGTATGACCCAGTTTTTATAAAAATCAAATTGTGGAAAATCCAACCGCCTTTTTTAAAGTCAAATGGTCGTTCCCTAATTGCAAGAAAAGTTGTTCTAAAATTTGAATTCGGTTCTACGTAATGAACATTTAATTGACATAGTTTACAAGTGTGACGAATCTTATGTACAGGTAGCTTAACAAGGTGAATAGATGTGAACAAATTTAATTTGAAACTAGTGTAAATAACATTAAGGTCAAGGAACAGTAAATGAGCTATGTCGCAAATTTTGCTCAAATTTTGCATACAATCTTGGCTCAGTGAACTACAACTGACAATCGAAAAAATTATGCATTTATCTCTTTTATTATCTGAAATATTGCAGATTGATTTCTTTTAATATGGGTGAATATTTGTATAGAAAGCACTAAAAATCAGCGAAAAAACATACAAAATTTGTCTTAAAATCGCCAAATCTTTTATTCTACTCCATAGATATTTTTTTTAAAACTGTATGTTGTTGACACATAAAATTCCGTTATAATGATGCAAAATAAAGATAGGGTCACCGACTTCGTTTGTTGTCTAAAAATCATTTTTTCACCTTGTTGGTAGTGAAAAACGTCAAAAATCAACGTTTTACGGCCGGCAACACGGCGACGTTACGATTATTTCGACGTTTCATAGGATTTTTTCACAAAGAACACAACATTGAATGATGTATACCGTAAAAACGAAGTCGGTGACCCTATCTTTATTTTATATCATTTTAACGGTAATTTATGTATCAACAACATATAGTTTTTTAAAGAAACTCTATGGAGTAGAATTAGAGATTTTGCGATTTTAAGACAAATTTTAGAAGGTTTTATGCCGATTTTATGTGCTTTCTATACAAATGCTCACCAATTTTGTAAGAATTCAATCAGTAATGATTTAAATGATAAATGAGATAAATGCATCATTATTTCGATTTTTAGTTAAAGTTCATCAAGCCAGAGTTGTATGCAAAATTTTACTGAAATCTGTGACATAGCCCATTTACTGTCACTTGACCTGAAATCAAATGTAAACATGTTTACTGTACACGGCGTTTGGTGTGAACACGGCCTTACTCTAGCTCTATTACTCTACAGTTGCGTCCACTGGCATAACCCTTTGGTAATTAAATAACGATTGCAGTTAGGAAAAGAAACAAATACGGTTTGCAAGATGTTAACATGGATGAAAAAAGTAAAATCACAAAAAAACAGAACTCCGAGAAAAAAGGAAAGTTCCTGATTACATTGCGAAATCAAAAGCTTTAACACATCACACGAATGGATAGAAACTGTAATAAACCTGACTTGGTACAGGCAGTTTCTCATGTAGAAAATAGCAAATTTAATCTGGTTTAATAGCTAGCTATACATTTCACTTTCATGACAGTCGAATTATAAAGCCATTCGAAGTTAAAGCAGTAAACTATGTTGACCTCGTTGTATTTTGGCATATACATACATTTCGGCTATATCAATATGAACAGGACGTCAGCGAAAACCTCATTTCTAGTGTTTAAAGTACTCAAGGTTTGTTTGTGATTTATAATGTTTGAAAAACAATTGTGTGATATGCGTATTCTGGCAAACGTCTTTCTTCTATCAGATTTGGATGCTTACATTGACTTTAAAGTGTTGAATTGTCATGACTTGACATTTTGTACTAATGCTTTTGTTATGATGAAAATGGTAGTACATGTACTGTCAACGAGGTAAATTTTCCCTTTAGCCTAAATACAAATAAAATATATCCAGATAATATATAGGTTGTATACGTCCGGTTCTGGCTATAACTGAACGGGAATAACTGTGGTGCTCATAAACTTATTTTTTTCAATCCAACCTGTAATCATTTTGAACACTTATCTTGCCTACAAAAAAATCATTCGCAAATAATAAAAACGATAAAACATATATTTAAAATCTATCAATTGTTATACAAAAACAATAGTAATTAATTCGGCAGTATACGAAAGCACGTGGGTTACAGTTCATGTATAACTTTACTGATGTTATATCGGGTTATATAACCGTCGTCGGTCGCCGCGTGTCAACTCAATGAATAATGATACGAATGAAAAATAGATAAATATGGTTTAAAAGATGATTAGTTTGAAAAGTTAAGTATGCTACTAATAACATATAAGAATTTGGGTCAAATCAGTTAAGATAGGTTTGATAGCTAAGGCCCATTTGAAAAGCAGTGCAAGTTTGAATGTCTCTTTAGACAAGATATAAATCGTCAAGTAAACAATATTATAATCGAGTACAAAATATGTCCCATTGAACCATCTTCTCAACCGAGTATGTCCTTTGTCTGGTTTTGAGATGTATACAAATATATATGTTATATGCCCTCATCATTGCTTTTAGTTTAAATTTATCTGAAATAAATATCATTTATTCTGGTTCAGGTTATCGATTTGCAAACTGTTTACATTTTTATGATTTTTTGACGTGTGGAAAATAATCCACCCTCTGTCTTTGGATCAGTGCATTACCTATATTGAGGGTTATCTAAAAAAAATGTAAACAAAAAATTAGCATACAAAGTATGAGGTAGAACATAGACAATAATTGTTTTGTTCTATTTTCATTTTGCTTTAAACTAGATTAATTTGAAATGGAGATGAGGTGTGAACGCAAACAAAATGGGCTTACCACTACCACCCCGAGCATGTGATTAGTACAGGAATTTCGAATTTAGTTCTTTTATCTTTCTTTATTTGTTTCTATTATTTGTATTATTTTAAAATCGTTTAAAAAATAATATGTTTTTAACATAGACAATTCTTTAACTTGGAGGTGTTGTTCTGTCGAATTGGGGAGTTGATGAGTTATTACAATTAACGATATTTTAATATTCAATGCCTACCCACGATGTGTATTCTTTAATTATTTTTGTTTGTTCTTATGAATGAGTAAGACAACAAAGACAGTTTTCGTATCTATCAATCCTTCTCACTTTATCCATATCGACGTTTCTGGTAAAATAGTAAGTTCAGAAAGGTGATTAAACTTGTGTTTCTTATTTATTTAATACCTTTCGTATAGGCATGACCTAGATCACACAGATTGTTTGCACTAAATTTTCATTTGTGGTTTCCGTTTTAACAATGAAAATCTGTATCAGTGGTAACGGAACGATGAACTCGGATGACTTTGGAATTGAGCTATTGATATGTTATAAGGAGAATACATCAATACAATGGCAGTAACTTCAATTCTCTACATTTACTTAAGATAAAAGTAAATATTAATGTCTGTCTTGTATCAGATTGAGGTATAGTAATTGCTCCCCTGTTATTTTCTACCCTATTTGTCCTCAAACAATAATTTGCTGAGATTTGTTATTATCCATAAGGGGACAAATACGACCGTAAAGGAATTTGGCTTAAAATAAAAATCCATGTGTCGATGCACATGGTTTCAGAAAAGAAGCACAAATGATATTTTATAATCAACAATTACAACCACGTCTCGCTTCGCTACTAACCTAAAAGTATGCACTAAAACACGCAGACATTTCACATGCTATAGCATTACCTTAAATATGAAATACAAAAATTACAAATATCAGGTTAAATCCATATATCTTCCATTGATATTTGGTAAGAAAACGGTTTAATTATTAAAGGAACATTAAAAACAAGAAAGTCTTTTTGGAAATACGTGTTTAACACTTGAGAAGTTATCAAAGGTACCAGGATTATAATTGAATAAGCCGGACGCGCGTTTCGTCTACATAGAACTCATCAGTAACTATCAAATCAAAAAAGGTATAAAGCAAAACAAGTACAAAGTATTAAGGACCCAAAAATTCTACACGTTGTGTCAAATAAAGCTAAGGTAATTCATGCCTGGGATAAGAAAATTATTATTTTTACGAAAACAATCAAAGCTTTCCTAAACATAAAATTAATATGTTGCCTACTGGGCTGATGATACCCTCGGGGACGAAACGTACACCAGCAATTGTATCGACCCAGCGGTGTAAATAGTTATCAACGAATACTGCATAGTTCGACAACATAATAGCCGTGAAAGTGTTGATGCAAAGATTATTAAGATATAAAAAGAACCTTTTTGAAAATATATGTTCGAAAATAAAAAATCCATATCTAATATATCAAGCAAGATAATAAAAAGTTATAAGCAAAAACAACTGTGTAACAAAGGCTAAATAAGAATATAAAAATACAACAGCCATGTTATATATACAGCCGTTTATGTATCAAGTAGATGATTTAGTATTCCGATAAAAGATCTGTAATGCTTTAACAGAAAATGAAACAATCATCTATATGTATGCATAACAATTTCCCAAGAGTTGCAATTGTTTTAAGCATATATGCTGTTCCTGACAGTTCCTTTATAATATATGTTAAATTTACATTAAACATGACTTAGCTAAGCTTATTTACATCTGGTAGAGACAACTTACAAACGCTTGAGAACTTTACTTGACCTGTTGATTTATTTTATAGCTTATCACACTGTTTTGTCGACGAAAACTGAATAACGATATGTTTCACATACTAAGACTGTAATTAGTATGCCGATACTTACTTTATATAGTAAATAAAACAAACAAGGGAGTAAAAAAAGAAATCGAAACAATATCAGACCATATATGATTATATGCTTTGACTTGCCTTGATGATTAGATGTAATAAGCATACTTCTTTTTTCCAGTTACTGGAAACAAAAACAAAATGCACTTTTTTTTTCTCAATAATTATGTATGTTGTGTTCCTGAAATTGATTTTCATCAATGTTTTGATACATAACTTACAACATTAGTCGATACTGTTTGACGTAAACTTGTCTGATCGGTGAATGAACTGTAACGGATGTTTGACAGATCGATGAGTGATCGGTGATCGGTGACCCATGTAATCCGTCAGATAATTCATACGTACGTCAAAGAAGCTATGTGAGAGTAACCATGACAACGGTCAGCGATCGATCAGTACATTAATTTTATGCACAGATCGGACGGATATATATATATATATATATCTAAAAGTCTTATGCAAACCGAAATCCAAAATGTTTACCTTCGACGAACGCGGACGTCTACGAAGATACCTTTATGTTTTAATTTGGAACTTAGTAAAAATAATTTTTCACTACTCATATGTATCACTATATATTCTTTAGTATGGTACAATTAAAAACCTTATAATAAATTGTTCAAATAAGGCCTTCGAAAATAGTGGAATAAATTACTTTTGGAGTGTCAAGAACTCGTTGGAAGTACTTGATAAATTGCATGCATATATTGGTGATTTTGAATCTGTTCAAAGTTTTGATTTTTCTACCCTGTATACCACATTGCCTCACATTCTCATTAAGAAAAAATTCACACACCTAATTAAATGGGCATTCAAAAAATCAGAATGTGAATATATATGTTCAAACTCTTTTAGGTCATTTTTTAGTAGCAATAAACAAAAAAACTATGTTAATTGGACATGCTTTGATACTATATATGCCCTGGAATTTTTACTAGATAACATTTTTGTTCGCTTTGGGGATTCCGTATATCGTCAGATTATCGGAATTCCAATGGGGACTAACTGTGCACCACTTATTGCGGACCTCTTTTTGTATTGTTACGAGTTACAATTTATGACAAAAATAAGCAAAGACCCATCAAAACAACATCTGATAAACAAATTTAATAATACTTTTAGATATTTGGATGATATTTTGGCTCTCAATAATGACGACTTCAGTATGTATATTAATGAAATTTATCCTGGTGAACTTACTTTAAATAAAGCTAATACTGACAATGACCACTGCCCTTTCCTCGATCTTGATATCTATATCACTAACGGAAAGCTGAATACTAAAATTTATGATAAAAGGGATGATTTTTCATTTCCTATCGTTAATTATCCGTTTTTAGATGGTGACGTTCCCTTGTCACCATCTTACGGTGTTTATATTCTCAACTTGTACGATTCGCTCGTGTATGTAACAATGTTTTAGATTTTAACGAGAGAAATTTATGTATTACTGAAAAATTATTACACCAGGGTTTTCGATATCACAAACTAGTCAAAACATTTACTAAATTTTATCATCGGTAAAGGTCTTTGCGTCGGAACTAAACACATTTATTCTAAAAACAGTTGTTGGCATGACACGGGTTATGTTCTTCTCATATATGTTATGATGGTATGATACTAAACCCCTTACGGGAAGGATTGTGCCTGATGTTCATATGATGAAATCATAATCTTTCAGTCAGTTTAATTGAAGTCTGGAGCTGGCATGTCAGTTAACTGCTAGTAGTCTGTTGTTATTTATGTATTATTGTCATTTTGTTTATTTTCTTTGGTTACATCTTCTGACATCAGACTCGGACTTCTCTTGAACTGAATTGTAATGTGCGTATTGTTATGCTTTTACTTTTCTACACTGGTTAGAGGTATAGGGGGAGGGTTGAGATCTCACAAACATGTTTAACCCCGCCGCATTTTTGCGCCTGTCCCAAGTCAGGAGCCTCTGGCCTTTGTTAGTCTTGTATTATTTAAATTTTAGTTTCTTGTGTACAATTTGGAAATTAGTATGGCGTTCATTATCACTGAACTAGTATATATTTGTTTAGGGGCAAGCTGAAGGACGCCTCCGGGTGCGGGAATTTCTCGCTACATTGAAGACCTGTTGGTGACCTTCTGCTGTTGTGTTTTTTTATTTTGGTCGGGTTGTTGTCTCTTTGACACATTCCCCATTTCCATTCTCAATTTTATTTAAATTCAATTTTTACTGAATGAATTACAAAAGTGCAGAATTATGATGTATTCAGATTATAAATGAAAATGAAAAAAAAAATTGACATTTCAGATGCTTGAGCTTTATTTGTGATGACTAAAATTGTTGTTTGAACTATTAATTGTAACAGTTTTAGATGACCTTTATTCCTTCTTTTCATAAAAAGTTATGCATTTTTTTATGTATTTTGTTGATGAAAAGTCCCCAAAATAAGCCTAAAGTCTTTACAAAACATTTTGTTTTGGAATAATTATTTATCAAAGGTACCAGGATTATAATTTAGTACGCCAGTACGGTTTGTCTACATAAGACTCATCAGTGACGCTCATACTAAAAATTTTATAAAGTCAAACAATTACAAAGTTGAAGAGTATTGAGTATCCAAAATTTCAAAAAGTTGTGCCAAATACGGCTAAGGTAATATATGCCTATGCTAAGAAAGTCCTTAGTTTTTAGAAAAAAACATAGTTTTGTAAACAGGAATTTTTTAAAAAGGCCATGATATTGATATACATGTTTACACCGTAGTGTTGACTACTGGGCTGGTGATATCCTCGGGGACGAAACGTCCACCAGCAGTGGAATTTACCCAGTGGTGTAAATATTAATCAAAGGTACAAAAGTATCGAAGGTATAAAATTGCAATTGTTTTTTTATTTTAATACAAATTATAAACTGCCATATGTCTTCAGTACTTTGTGTACATCAGGATTGGTTGTTATTCACAAAATATGCTAGATTTAAGGGAAAAGATACCAAATTATGACGCATTGGCTAAAATGAAAATATTTCTTCTCATACTTGACATAACGCAATATCAATTGCAATCAGTCATTAAAAATGCTTTTTGATAAGTTATTTTGTATCAAATATGAATATTTGAAGGATAAATATGCATAAACTTTTTGATTTTTCATAAATTAGAATGATTTTTTTCCTTATCTGAAAGGAAATTATTAACCGCCATACTATTTTTGTACTTTTTATAGTTTAAGATTTATTATTTTTCATTTGGGCAAAAGAATATCCGAAAAAAATATGCTATAATGTTCTTCGCATTTTTTAAAATTACCAATACTTCTAATCTTTTAAAAGATAATGCAGCAATTTGATTTAAAATTGTAATCTAATTAGTTATCAAAGGTACCAGGATTATAATTTAGTACGCCAGACGCGCGTTTCGTCTACATAAGACTCATCAGTGACGCTCATATCAAAATATTCATAAAGCCAAACAAGTACGAAGTTGAAGAGCATTGAGGATCTAAAATTCCGAAAAGTGGTGCCAAATACGGCTAAGGTAATCTATTCCTGGGTTGAGAAAATCCTTAGTTTTTCGAAAATTCAAAGTTTTATATTCAGGTATATCCAGTATTATAAAAGGCCCTCAAGATAAGTACTTATATAAAATTAAGAAAAAGTTAGAATAAACATACTTCAACTTTTGTTTTTATAAAATAAGAATGCAATTCTTGCCATATCTTAGTACAAATTATAAACCGCCATAACATTTCAGTTCTTTTTTGTACATCACGATTGGTTGTTTTTCACAAAATATGCATGATTTAAGGGATAATATACAAAATTTGTGTACGCGTTGCCAAAAATGCAATTATTTCTTCTCATATTTGACATAATGCAACATAAAGTGCAATCAGTCATTAAAAATACCTTTTATTAAATTATTTTGCATCAAATGTGAATATTTGAAGGATAAATTTGCAAAAACTTTTGTTTTTGATAAAAAAAAAAGAATGCAATTTTTTACCTTATTTGAATGGAAATTATTAACCGCCATAGAATTTATGTACTTTTTATAGTTTAAGATTTATTATTTGTCATTACAGCAAGAGAATATCAGAAAAAATATGCTATTAAGTTCTTCACCTTGTTTGAAAGTACTAACATTTCTTATCCTTTGAAAGAATGCAGCAATTTTTTGTGTAATTTATTTTTTAAATGGCCTCGATTGAGATACGTTTATTTTAAAAGAATTTGAAGATTATAAAGATACAAAACTATCAAATATAAAAAAAATACACCAACAGAAACACCCTTTCTAGATTAGTCCGGGTTGCAAAATAAATATATTCATAAAAAAAAACGACAATGACCATTTTTGTTATGTTTAAGACGTAATTCATGGAATCCATAGATTGTTGGAAACTTACACATTGCCTGGGCCGTGATATTCGAATTTTATCCTGAGCGTTGTTGGAACCTTTTTTCTTTATTTTTTTTTTAAATAACCTTTAACATGTTTAATAGCACATTGAGCAAGTATTTTGATTTTTGTAATTGTAATTTTGGTATGGTCAAATTATTTCTCTGACCCACATGCAACTATTTTTTACAACGTACATATAGTTTAAAGAACTTGAATTCAAAACAAATATAGCATAGGTGACATAATGTATTAGTCAAAAACTATCGAAAAACCATGCTCATGTTATAATTAATTGAATAAAAAAAATCAAACTTTCTTAATAACGAATATTCTATGAATCGGTAAAAAACATAACACCAACTAGTTAACTGTCCTGCAGAAACTTCCGCAGTCAATACCCTTTGGTAATTAAAATAAGATTACAGTTCAGAACATAAAACAATTTAGGTTAACAAGATGTACACAGGAACGAGTTTTATTGCCATCAAAAATGATAGTTAAATTCTTTTGACATTTCATTGTAATAAAAAAATAGACTTATACATAAATGTCAACTGCATTAAATATAAAGAAATTGCGATCATAGCACTTTATAATGTGTAAAGTATTGTGTTTTAAATTATTCAGGGTGTGTTTGTTATTTCTATATAAAGATTTTTCTAGATACACTTGCATGTTATGCATATTCTGACAAGTCTCTCTTTTGTCTACTTTGCATTTGTATTGTGACTTAAAAGTGTCGAGTGCTCATGACTACAACTTTACTTCTTTAAAAAATACAATGTTAAATTTTGAAAAATGAAAATACTTCGACAAAAGAAGATATTCACTTCTTTTAAGACTAAACAAATGATATTCATGGATATCAATGTAGTTAATCTACTTGAAATGATATATATGTTGTATTATTCCGTGTATATGTTACATGTATATTGAGGAGAAATTTTCTGTTCACAATTAACCTAACTATTGTATAAACTGAATTTGGAACCGTTTCCTGGCTCTTCTTCACGAAAATATTAGTCTTACAAGATTAAACATATCTTTTAAATCTATTTTTAGAAATAAGATTCCATATAGCGTATATAGGGTGTAAATTTTCAAAATCAAAAATCGCCAAAATAAATTCCGCCAATTTAAAAGTATGCACGCAAAGGTATTGATCAAAGTTTTGAATCCGCCACAAATAATAACCGCCAAAATATTTCACATACTTAAACTAAATCGCAAATTTTCCACCCGCAAACATGACCCACCATACGGTAGACAAAGGGGGAAATCGACATTTTACTCTTGTACGTCTATGTTAATATCGGGTAAAATGACTGTCGGCGGTCTTTGTGTGTATCTCGATGTGTGTTTATTTTTTAATAACATGAACTACTAAAGATATTGAGTTTTAGAGGTTTAAAATGTATCGTTATCATTTTTTGTAGTTTGAATAGTTTGGGAAGTTAGGTCATATAAATTTGTCAGATATTACCTTTTTATATAACAATGCAAATCTAATATCTATATTAATGCATGTAGAGAAACTATTCATCGTTGGAATTGAGAATACGAGAGAAGTTAATGTTTTAAATGAAATATTACAATATGATCATGGTTTTTAAATAATTTACCTTAACATTGGTTGTAGGCGTTTATGTTCTTGCTACGATTTTGAAATTCATACAATGCTGTTCAATATGCTCTTGCTTTCCTTTGTTTTAAATTGATTTAGTTTAGAACTATGTCAAATATTAATTTAAATAAATAGTATATCACAGTTAGGTTTGTTATTTTAAGGAAAATATTTCATTCCTTGGGATGTAAAATACATGAAGTATGTCGTGTTATAACTCTTCCGCTTACATTAATTTGTGGGTTCATGTGCAATGCATGTTTTACAACATTTCTGAGAAGATAAAAAACAAATTCTGAACGGATTATTTTTTTTGGGGTGAAAATGTAAGATGATTTATAAAATAAACGAAGAACTGTTATGAACGCTACATCGATCAATTTATATAAATGGATGTTTGTCAGTGGGTGTCAAAATTAATATCTTTTTATGGTACAGTTTACAAAAAGCTTCCTTTAAATATGTCTGTGTAATGAGTCATTTTTTTTAATTCTATTTACGAAGCATGCTCCTGTATAAGGCAATGTAAACATGTGTAGGTCACTGAACGTTTAAGATAAATGTGACGCCATTGTCAAAGATGTAAGGATACCATCCAGAAAAGTTAACACTTTGCTGTTCTACTTGCAAAAATAAGGTGTCACGTTCTTTTATATCATTGATCACTTCACAAGAAAACGTGAATCTCAGTGCATGGAATATAGGTCACACTGTGCAGTGTATCGACTGTCCGGAAGTCATCGCACATATTGTGTGTATACAGAATTTAATACACGCTTTAAACAATGTGCGGTTTTTTTTGGCCTCTTTTTTGCTTTTTTCTTTATCTCTCTTGATTACATTTGTGCATTTAATGGGGAAAAAAAATATTTTAAAACAGTTCAACTATGGATGAGAATCGGAAATTATTTTGAAAATATTGCCCTTGAAATAAATTGATCACTCACTAACATGACACATATTGATTCGTAACACCTTCGGGCTTACATTTTTATGATTTGAACATTAAACGTGATTGTTTATTTGTTATACGACCTATATACGTAAATTATTGATACGTAATAATCATAAATAACTACGTGGTAAGGTCAGAAGTTGTTGAGACAAATTATTGATCCTTCGTAAAACCAATTCAAAACAACGTTTGATAAACTAGATACCATTAACGCAATGTATATCACATTGTTCAAAACAGGGATAACATAAATGACATATTTTCCTAAATGAACATGTCAACACGATATGATGGAGTCTTGTAACCCTGTATATAAATAAAGGCAACAGTATTATACCGCTGTTCAAACTCATATATCCAGGGACAAAAACAAAATAGGGGTAACAAACTAAAACCAAGGGAAACGCATTAAACATAAGAGGAGAACAACGACACAACACTGAAATGTAACACACACAGAAACCGACCAAGCATCAGACAAAATTCCACGAGAATAAAAAATAACCAAATACATGAATATGGGATAGACAAGTACCGTGACACGTCTTATCGCAATGTGAATTTACACTATATTCGAGTTCAATGCAAAATGGTAAAAGATATGCTTATACAGATTGTTTACCAAATTGCATTTCATCTCCAGAAAAAGATGATTCCTTGTCGATCGAGTATGTCTGTGTGTATATATTACAATAAGAAATAGTATGTTTACTGCAAAATTAGAATATTAAATAAAGAAATGAAATAACATTAAAAAGATGAAGCAGAATTTAATAAATGGGTTGAGAAAAACTTTAGGAAATAGTATTGAAACGGTTGAAAATCAATTCTGGCCTAGGATGTTCTCCATTGTAATACGGTCACATGTATTGCTATTCGATGATCGAAAACAAAAGGGTAAGCTCAAGATGTCAAAAAAAGTTCAAAATCGGAGTGATTTATCACAGTAGTTGTATGAAAGATATAGCCTTCAACCCAATTTGATTCAAACATCACAGATGATTGTTGAATAGACGAAATGGTGGCATTGCGTGCAATGCGGTAGTTACTACATCTATTATAAATATTTGCATATATACCGGCTATTTATAAATTGAGTTATAAGGTCGTGCAGAAACACACATTGGAATAAATGATATTCTGGATGTAAGCATTGATTTGGATAATAACTTGACTTTGGATTATAAGAATATTCAGTTTTCCTTTTATTTTCACTCTTGTTATCTTTTGCACGGTCACAATACTATAAAACAAAAAATTAAATGGGCCCAATTTCAACTGAGCCTTTTTTATGTTTGTTTCCAATACAAATGTCTTTTGCTGAGGTTTCTCACTTTGATATGCCAATATAAATTTGTAATTACCGTCGACAGGACAATTTAAATACGAGTGCATTCAAAGTATTACATAACACATATGAAGAAGGAAATAATTCATATAATGTTATCATGCGTTTCTTTTAATATGTTTATACATTGCATTGTTTGTCAACAGTTTTAAAATAAATCCAAGAATAATTAGTTAGAACCCGGAATTTCTAAGCAATTTGAATTTATTTCTATAATGTCAAAGGATGAGATTGTTTCGGAAACATGCAAATCATCAAAGGAATTGCAAAGTGCATCATTTAATAATGTGCAAAATTAGAAAATTATTGTAATTATTTGAATCTATCTAATCAATTATTGAAAAGAAAGTTGAAATTAACCTGACACTGCCATATCAGGAAAAGAAGACAACAAAAACGAAACACTACACAACAAGTCCACAAATCAACATGAACAATACATAGAAACATATAAGCTGATCATACGCAACATGAAACCAAACAAAACTTTGGTGGAAGATAAGAGATTTGGCCTGATTAAAAAATGCATTTTTTCATCTGTTAGTCTTAAAACATTCTTGAATATTTAAATTAACACATTACAACTTTACATATTAAGCTATCTTGGATACTTCATACTTGGATACTGGTTCATCAACTTTCTGCTCTGTCTACGCTGATGACGTTTTACAAAATCTTAGTACAAGCTCGAATGAGTTAACAAAATGTAAATATCGTATGTAGATGAAGTTGTTTTATTGCGACTAAAGTTGGAGAAACTGATAAAATCAAAATTAAAATCGTCTCGTTTGTCATTTTTTGGTTCTGACATGTCAGCTTTTGTCCAATCAGATAGATAAGTCTAACACTGAGGCAGAGTAGGCTATGTCTGTTGGTTCCTTTATTAATGTCTTGTTCTGGTAGATATTTTAATGCAAACATAATAAGAAAAGTTTGGACTGATAATGGGCAGGATATCTTTTACTCTGCTACTGTTCATAGTACAAGTTAGCATCCAGAAATGTTGCATTGAGCCTTGCCTAATGACGAAAATAAAAATTCTGTAAAGATTCCGAAGATCTGCTCTGAGATCTCGTTTCGCAGTTTTAATATCTATGCAGATTTATCAAAACTTTAGGTAAATACTGAAACAATCAGTTTGAAATGACATGCTCTAACTTGTTTTAGTCAGTCTACAACTATCATGTTTACGACTTTTGTCTAATAAATTGTCAAAAAAATTTAAATAAAGGTAAACAAAATAATTGACCTTGTTTAAATAACAATGGTTTGTTATTTTCCCTGAGATGATTTTCTTAACATTTAGTCTATACTATATTTGCTCTAAAAGCAAACTTGGGACAACACAGTTTACCTTTTTTTACGTTTTTTTTTTGTGCTCAACAATACTTTTGATGTTTAGTTACACGTACTAATAAAAAATGACAATTCAGACAAATTTACGAAGCATACGAGGTATAATTTTCCACCAACTACTGAGATCCAAAAGATATACACCTAAAAAATGTATAGGTCACCTTTAAGCACTCAACAGTTAGCAAAAGTAACATTGTATAGTAAGATATGGACTGCAGAAAAAAGTTTTAGAATCTCTGAATAATGATAACATTTGGTATGACATTTTTGATACATATTTTATTTTTAAATACAATTTGAATAATATGAAATACAGTTCACCTGATTTATGATATGTTGTGAATTAAATTAAAATATTCAATATTTCTGTAATATTCAGGCGTACACACAATATATCCGGTTAAGGCATGGAATGTATTATTATATTGACATCTGTGTACATTGTTTTATAATGATCATGATTTAGGGTTCCAATTTTTTATACTACCTGGTGTGTCCTGTTGATGACGTTCTATTGGAATGACAGGATGTTTCAAAGTGATATTTCTTTGTACATTTTGTATACAAACCGTTTGTTTTTATTCATTTTGAAGAATTATTCACCTGTAACTTATAGTGTTTCTGATGTTTTCATACGGTTTGTTTTACGTTATCAAATGACTTATGATGTGCAGAACACGATAACCTCAGCGAAGGTTGTCCCTGTCTATTTTGTGTGCATGTATCGCTTTCAGCACCGTGAAGATACGTTTGACGATAAAACTCCGTGATAATGGTTATTATGTAAGGCTTTAATGTTCGGAATGAATATACGAAAGATTGGTTTTACACCTGTATTTTAGTCATGAGTTGATGTTTTTATAAGGTTAGAATCATGTGAAAATTATATTTGAAATATTCCTTATCTGACGATCAAGTACGCCGATATTATTAAGATCACACATGTGTACAATATAATGTTCAATATCGATTTATTATATTTAATTTAATGTGTAATCTTTCGCTTCTCTTTTGATACTCAAAGTCAACATCTCGTGCACTTGTCCAATAATATAACTTCTATGTTCCGATAGTCATGCTCGTGTCTCAACTGTCCGAGAGTATTTATATGACACAGATGGTTTAAACATTCTGTGATTAAAGGACAAAAATATAATTGGATTCAAAACGCTGTTCAAGGGAGACAATGCAGTCAGAATATCAAACCATCCACCATAACCAATAGTTCCATATAAGTTTAATAATCCTGCCAAAACGGATGGCATCCAGCAAAACATAAAAGCTGCAAATAAGAATGTTTCCGTTATAATGCATACAATAGAAAAATTAATTAAAAGTTTGATTCTGATAATATAGTTTTTATATTCTTTTTGATAATGTAACCTAAACTTTTAGATTTAAATATATATTATATACATATAATTATGTCTTTCCTTTAGACTGTCACAAGACTCCTTAGCAATCATATTTTACATTGATATAACGCTTTCTTCAAATAATTTTATACTATTTAAATATCCGGATTTGAAATAAACCCTTCTTGGCGTTTGTTTCAGTAAATGTGTCAAATAAATGACTTTAAAAAAAAGATTTATTCCTTTCCGCTGTTAGTCTCATTGTCAGTTTTAATGTAAAGTCAATTAAACCACTTATTGGTAGTCCCACTGTTTAAATCTGCTCAGTTCTTAAAAAAAAATACATAGCAAGGGTTAATGACGTCATATACGTTGACCTGACAACTTTGACCCGTACACGTTATTGACGTCATAATGTATGAACCGACGTTAATAAGTTTGACCCGAAGTTATCCAGACATCTTCCAGTTTACTGGTGAAAACAAAAAAAGTTTGTTTATCTGCCATGCAACACTGTTCAGTGGCTATCCTTACTTGTTAATAGGGTGCTTATAAATCGTTTTGTTCAACATTCAATACCTGCGAAGCACTACGAATAAACATATGATTCTTTGGAGTTAAACATATATTTTAACTGTTGTTTTACGGACAAAGATATTACCACGAAAAAGTATGTATATTGATGTGATAAGTACAAGTGATGTAAAACAGGCATCCAATTAATTTTATGTTTGATTCATGATGTTTTAATTCAAGAGTATTTGTAATAATAAGTACGCTGATTAGTTGGCTTTTAAAATGATTGTTTTTACAGCATTTTTACAATGCATAAAACATGCATTTTTGAACATTTATCTTTCATCGGTGATATAAATCATACGTTTAATGTACGTGTTATTACAAACGTGAAATGGATTTTAATATTTGGGTGTGCAAATTGCCAAATGAATTTGTATTTAACGTTTCTAAAATACCAGAAGCCAACTGCTACTGTGTCCTAGACAAGTTGGATCATGAAACAGTTTCAAACAATGTACACAGTTAAAGAGGCTTCCATATATTTTGTTCACTAAGCAACTGTGTGAATTATTGCTAATATGGTCAGTTTTAATAACAAAAATCGAAAAAGTGCATATTACATTTTCAGTTTGTTCATAACCATTTCTTTAGTTGGTTGATGATTATATGAACTGCGTCGAATAAAAATCTATTGTCTGCAATTGCACGTAACTGTGTACATGCATACACTTTTATTAATTTTGGAACATTCGAGTACGAAATAACAGATGAATTGAGGTCTGTTTTGCAGAGTTCCTATATCAAATAAATTAAACAATTACAAACTTTCCAAAGATATTGTTGCAAATTAATCAACGTTACGAGGTGTATTGCTATCTATTTATATAAGGTGTATTTCTATCCGACGTAGCTCATATGAAGTAATGCTAAAGAGCGTTACAAGCATCATCAAAGCATTATGACAGGACCTTTTTTCTATAGAAAACATATATTAAATAATAAATTGTTTTACTATATGCAATATACTCACTTATTCCGACTACAAATGTAATAATTGTGCTCCTCCTATTTGCTTTTGTAAATGTTTTTGATGTTTGTGTTGACCTCAGTAAATCTGAAAAAAGAAAGTTTATATATATCGAAAAAAGAACGTTACGTCACATGTCCACGCTTTAAAACTTTAAGACGAGGTTGCTCATTAAATACACGACAAGCGAATGCGAAATGTTTTTTAATGTTTTTGTTGACTTCGGTAAATCTGCATTACAAAGTTTAATCATTGAAATTGAATTATTATCAAAAAAATTAACCCTTTAAAAGTATACATAGGGGAAGTAAAAAACAGACATTAAGGACTGTGCGATATCCCGATGATAATACAAAATAAAGAAAAACGAATGGAAAGACAAACAACCATCCACAAAAATATTACCCGGCAAACTACTTAACGGACAACAAGTAAAACATCTGGGTGATCTTTGTATCCGGAAAGACTGGCAGATTTTGAACACTATATGTTTCGGTTATATCCGGCAAGATAAATTCCAACAATACTCAATTTAACAGCAACTATCATTCGGTCATTATAAATATACTTGCAAACAGAAAAAGAGAATATGTCAAAGAGACTACAACCCGAAAAAAGAGCAGATAACAGCTGAAGGCCACCAATGGATATGTTATACAGGGAGAAAATAGCGAACCAGAGGTTGTTCTCAGCTGGCCTCCCAAAATATGTGTATTATTTATTTCTTTATTTTCTTTCTATATTACTGTGGATTCATTTATAATTGTGGATACCATTTTTTGTGGATTTTCGTTGATACTAGTATTTAATTCCGTGGTTTTGCCGAAGTCTTCATAGTTACATGTCTCGAAATAATTTATTATTCTTTGAACATTTAATTTCATGGTTAACGAGCACCAACGAAATCCACGAAAATTGATATCCAACGAAGAATAATGAATCCACAGTAATTGTTACTAGATGAATTACACAAAAAGACTGTATGCAAACAAGTTGACAAACTCGTTAGATATACAAATTTGACAATCAAGATCACTCAACACTACTAAAAAAACTATAAAATAAAATGAATTCCAGACCCTTGGCTTCTGAGCAATACATGCTGTTTGTAGCTAGTTTGGAGATGATGCCACAATAATCGAATAATTATAGTGATTATACATGTGACGATAAAGAAGAAGAAGAAGAAGAAGAAGACATGTTATAATTGCATGCGACCTAACCGAGTTTCTTGATTAACCATTGTCAGGTACGGTCAAAGCCTAATATTTAAACGTATAATGACCTATACAATTAAAAAGGTTTAGCACTAAAATAAATTAAAAAAAAGTATAATTTATCGCAGATCATATTTGCCTGAGGGAGTTGAAACCTTAGTTTTGATATATCTATGGACATTTGAGACTAAGATAATACATAATGGATATCAAAAATCATTATCAGTTTCTGTAATATATGGGAGTACACCAACGTCTTTCATATGAAAGATATATTTAATCAATAAGCAGATTCAGAAAAAAGAGAGAAGAACTGAATAAAGATTGAATAAATATATGTCAATCTAAATTAGTTTTATTATGTCTATGATAGCTGAACATACTGTAGTTATAGTAAGTTCAAGATGTCGTATCTGTTTTTTGTAAGTTGTTTTGTAATAAACTAGACCGTAGTTTGTTTCAGATAGTTCATAGCCCTACGTAACATCATGATTTATTTTATTATTGTCAACAACCGAAATGTGAACTATACTTACTTACATTCAGTTCATGTAAACTTTGGTGGATAGTTATGTCATTTGAACTCATACCAAATCTAATTATATTTATACTTAATGGTTTGGTACCATTAAAATCTTAATACCGCTGC
The DNA here is from genome assembly GCF_036588685.1 of Mytilus trossulus. Classification (NCBI taxonomy): domain Eukaryota; kingdom Metazoa; phylum Mollusca; class Bivalvia; order Mytilida; family Mytilidae; genus Mytilus; species Mytilus trossulus. Next base: position 42,244,618 of record NC_086385.1, on the reverse strand, counting down.
AAATGTTTGCACCTGTCCTAAGTCAAGAATATGATGTACAGTAGTTGTCGTTTTTTTATGTAATTAATAAGTGTTTCTCGATTCGCGATTTTTTATATAGATTAAACCGTTGGTTTCCCAGTTTGTTTGAATTGTTTTACACTAGTATTTTGGGGCCCTTTATAGCTTGTTGTTCGGTGTGAGCCAAGGCTCCTTGTTGAAGGCCGTACATTGACCTATAATGGTGTACTTTTATAAATTGTTATTTAGATGGAGAGTTGTATCATTGGCACTCACACCACATCTTCCTATATCTAGGTGAGTAGAAGGATTTCGTGTACTCTCTGAATGTCCGGATAATTGATTCGTGACAGTTTAAAAAAGGTTAATCATTTAATCAAGATAAGCACATTGGACATAACAACATTGACATATCATGTGCGTGCAAAAAAAACGACTACCGGAAGCAGATAACTCAGACCACACAATTTACTTAGAAATCTCACAGTTAGTTTTTCGCGTGGTTTTTTTCAATTTGACAGCTCCTACCACTCATCATCATAACTATGAAGTGAATGGGACAAAAATAATAACATGTTACCTTGTTCTCTAAAACCATTGTGTTTTTGTCCTTTTAATCGTTGGCATAAAAGGAATACAATCATTCCATAACATAGGAATATCAATACAGCGGGAATGAATAACAAGAGGAAGGCATTGGACACAATTACAACCTAAAAAATACATCAATAACAGAAATTTAGAAGATGACTGAAAACTGAATAGTGGTTTAAATAAAAACTAAACGCATGTGTGTGCTTTTCTTTTTTAAGTGCGAAAATCAAGTGTTAATAAATCACCCAGTTGCTGTATTTCATACATTAATCGGACTTAACATACAGTATTGATATTGATATTTTCGTAAAACCGGAATTGCCAACCCTTCCGAATAACCTAAGATAAAACCATGATATTTGGGCGGTTCAGTCTGTTTTATCTTTAGTGTTAACATGGCTAAGTTGTTGACTTTTCGATGCTTCTTTTGTTTTTCTTGATTGGTTAAATTTGAGATGGTATGCAGAATGTGCCTTTTTAAAAGGATTTGGAAATCAAAATAATGAAGTATGCTGTTAGCATAATCAGAAGTTGGACTATTACCTGAACCATAAATTCACCGAATATTTCTGGATTATTATAGCTTACTATGCATTATTTCGACGACTGTTGTTTAAATGTAGGTCATTTAATTATACTGCAATCTGTATAGTTTTTCAATACCCAGTTTGCATAAATCAATTTTAACTTATTTTTGTAAGAAGAATGTAACGACATTGGTATGCGTATATGTTAACAAACCTTTCTAATTCCTCTAAGATCTGGAGTACATATGACACGTTCACATATAGGGTACAAAACTGTCCAATATAGAACTGGTATACTAATAAGCGTCCCTAGTGTCCATGGTGATAATACCATTAGCAGACGATAATGTCGCATTTGGCGCACCGTACTTAGAGGTTTGAACACACTGTGGAATCTATCGATTCCGATTATCACTATCAGGTATGTCGAGGCATATAACGAGACATTACTCAGAAAGAACTGTAATTTACATATGGCGGATCCAAGCGCCCATGTGGATGTAAAATGATTGACAGTTAATGGAAGTATGTGAAGAATGCCAACGCATAGATCTGAAATAGAAAAGAAAAGTTTTACTAATTTATTAAAACAAAATCATATGCGTCACTGTTTCTAATACGTGTTGCACATCCAGAGATTTTTATAACATTCTATATCGAATTAAATTGAGCTGTTTACAGCGTTAAGACGCAGTTTGATAAACAAGACCTCATAAAATGTGGGATAATAAATGAATTTTCTTATGTAGAAAATGGTGGATTGAACCTGGTTATAAAACTATTGATGCAGATCAAGAAAATCTATTTTCAAACGCATGAATTTCAGTTTGCCTCAATTGACAGTGATTGTTTTCGAAATAAATTAATATTTACAAAAGACATTGCATGTAAAATAAACTTATAAATAATGGCAAATGTTATGTACGTTAATCATTTCATTGAACTAACTGCTTTTGTATGTCAATTTTTAGTTTGAATGATTTGTGGTTGTAATAATTGATTTTTAAGTTTGAAGATTTCCAGTTGATACACCGTTGTGGCTAGATGTAACATATTTCCCAGTTAACTCGATTTTTTAGATTATGAGATTATGAAATATATGCATCTTATATTTTAAAACACCCTTTTATAATTCCTTCTACGTGTTTTAGTAAAAAAAGATGCATTCCTCTGTGTCGAGAATGAAAACATTATCGAGCAAGCAACACGCGATTTTTTCACAATTTTTTTTAGTGTTTCCCATTCATTTTGGCTAAAACAAAAACTGATGAAAAGCTGTCTTAAAAACACGTTTCGTTCGCTAGAACATTTTGTTTGACGAAACTTATCATTTCCATCTAATTTATATTAAATTTAACTGGTTTGTTGGGTGTTTGGAGTTTGGTTTATTTTTTTTTGGGGGGGGGGAGTAAGAATTCATGTTGAATTTTGAAGTTTTTTAATTGTCTTAGTCATTAAGATGATGTCGCAGTAGTGCGCATTAACATTGTCATTTGTTCACAAAAACATGAAAAAGATGATTTTAAACAGATATATCATGTTAAGGAGGGTTATTTCCGAAAAAATACCAGTCGGGAGAATGTTAATTTTTGCGAGCCGTAATTCTGTTTAATTACACCGAATGTTAACGTTCACAGACGCCTTGATTATCGTGATGTCACAGGCGTCCAGTCGAACAGAGTATTTATGACAGAGTACCACGACAGAGAGGGTAAAAAGGGCATATCCTTTTTGCACATACCCCGTCGGCATTAACAAAATGAACGATATTTATTTGATGACAGTAAATTGGTGAAAAATACACTGGCTATCAACCAATCAAAACACAGGACATAAGGTTTCATTTTCCAAGAAATTGACAAGGCATTTCACTACTCTCAATTCTAGTATGCATCGTGGGGTAAGTTGGTAGACTCGTGTTCAGTTGCAAAAAAGTATTAAAGATAAAATTAAACATCACGCACATTTAGATATTACGATGTTTGTGACGTTTAAATGCCAGACTCCTGTACCGTTACATAATTCGTTTCAATGCAAAACTATACGACGTAAATTTAACAGTAACTATGACTGTCACGTTCAATGTTTCTTTTGTTGAGAAATTTCAAGTAAGTTGATATTGATTAACTTTTGAATATACTTGTCGTTTTGTTTGAGTCTTTATGAAATTTTATTTGTTATTTAAAAGATGACTAAAACAGAATTTAATATGACATCTCGTTATTATAGATGTTTTTTAATCGGCGTAGCTTAAAATTAAGCTTATATTCACAGACTCGAATTTGAGTTGAAAAGAATGTTCAAGGCAAAAATAGACCACGAAAGTTTGAATATTAAGACGTTTGTCACGTTCAAATGACAGAGTAATGTACCATTACATAATTGTATTCAAGGCAAATTATACGACGTGCTAATTTAACAGTAAAATGATTGTCACGCTCCGTGTTTAAAATGAAAAACAACTTCCGTTTTAAGTTTACAAATTAAAGCAACGTCTGTTCAAACGTACATTAGACAATTGTCTGGCTTTAATGATGCTAATGACTTATGAAGAATGGGGCGACAAGTCTAAGTACCAATTTAAACTTTCATAATACCATTTTTAACTGTAACCATGTTTGTGAATAATGAATACTTATTTCTAAAAACCATCAGCATTCATCAAACTGTCTGCTTTGAACATTTTGTCATTGTTTTACTAGAATTTTCAATTGATTCATATTGCGTTTTCATGGAATGATAAATGTTCTATTTGGTTTAACATTTCGTCATTCTAAAAAGGAGAACAAAAACACAGAGGCACATGCAAACTAATAAGTCGACACATACTGACTACGTCATGTCTAGAATGTAAAAAGAGAAAATGTGGGTGATCTCAGCTATGCCGGAATGGTAGCAAACCAATTGGTAAGACGGTAAACAATTATCCTTTTCAGAATTAAAGGGCTATGTGTACCTTCCTAGTTTGTGCTCCAAAATGAAAAGTAAGTATGTCCTTTTATTTTTAGGTTCTATTATCATGATTATTGTTAAGAACATACTAACAACGTTTCGTTGTACGCTTTTGGATCTTTTCCATTAATGCATTTCAATCTGAGCGAATTGAAATTCTGGTCTCGAAAATAGTTTTAACCAATCTTCTGGAAACAATGTTAACAGAATAAAGATTAAAATGTTTTTTCTGCGTATTTCTGTCTATACCTTTTTGAAGCAGAGCTATGTCTGGCAAACATATCACGAAGATTAACACATTCCCTAAACATGATAAACATAAATATGATGTGTCTTTTAAGCAAATGGAACACGATTTTCGGAATTTACATGTTTGTATGTAAATTTCGGACGATTACTTTCATTTGTTTGGAGGATTTTATCTTCAGGACAACAAATAGTGGATTAAATTTGATGCTATTGAAACTAATACTGATAATGTAACAAGTATTGTATATTTCTTTTTAATAGTTAAAGGAAAAAATCTACAAATTGCCGGTGTCCCATACATTTCACGTTAAAACTCAGCTATCGATAATTGATTATGGTGCCTGCATTGCGTGATGGTATAGGAAATAAATAAACTGAATTCAGATATTGACTACATCAAACGTCTTACATGTTTTCGACAATAAGAAAAATGCATGATGTCGATTGAATTCAGTTTTACCTAGTTGTTTTATTGTAATCTATATTTACACTCTAGTCGTATTACATTCGTGCGTTAGTTAACCACCATTTATCCCATCGTTACGATGACATCGCATGAGGTTTTAAAACGTTTTTGTACTGATAAACCTTCAGTCTGTATTTAAGCTTTGATTAAATGATCGACTAGATCATTAATGCAATATTAGAATATGTCGTGCAAGTAAATGGTTTTCATTAGTTGGTGTTTTTTTTTTCGTTTTTTGGGTGGTGTTGTCAAACCCGGCCTGATTGGTACCAACATTAAACATGTCATGCCATCCACAATTCTGAATTATATAACATACTATTTGTGAATTGAGGCTTCATATCAACTACACTGCTGGTCGTCTACTTGAAGTTATACAGGAATTAAAAGTATTCCTTACAAAACTTAAGATGCAAAATAACCCTAAAACTTTCAAATCTTTCGAACGAAGAACATACATAAATAATAATAATAGAAGAACATTGAGCAATTAATCAAACTATCGATAGCTGTACAAGGTACATATACTGAGTGCAAATAAAAACGCAACACTTTTGTTTTTCAAAAAAAATCTTATAATTTTTATTTTATTTATATTAGAACTTTGTAAAGTTGGTTTAAAATTACCTTTAAGACAATTGACGACAACTTTACGGTTGAGTGATTTTTGGAACAAACGCGAAGTAAGGGTTATTTTGAACGGACATAAACCGAGTTCACTGCTTTTCAACATACGCACCATTTTCACGATTTTGTCATTTAAAGCTTGGCTAATGTCATGAGTTTTCCCGCCCTTATTGTAAGGAAACTGCAATAAACATCTGAGTAAATGACAGGACTTTTGACAACCAGCGACATGCAGTTTTGGGCATGATCCAACAAAGCCTTTCACTGCATACAATTACGAGAAGACTGAAGTTGTAGCCTAAACAATAACCCAAATCATCCACAAACTCAACCAAAATGGATCATTTAATGATAAGCGACATCTCAGTGTACAAAAAGCAAGATACGCTCAGCCAGACCGATACATTTGGTCTTAAACATATTCGATATTGACTCTGATGAGTGTACAAAGGTCACGAGAGTTCAATGTTGGAGCAATTTCAGTAAAGCATCAATTGCATAGAAATTGTTAAAGAGCTCCAAAGTCTTTCCTTAGTGACATCTAAACGGCCGTAAGGCGTAAATATCAAATTCTGTAGACCAAAAATTATTCATTGTGTACCAAAAACCGTCAGTGGTGGTTACATAGACATTTGGCACCCATCTTGGCCAAAAGTCATGTGTTTCGCCCGATTTTTGGTCCGATCGAGCAACTTTTGCATCAGATTGGACATGGTTTAGACGATGAAAACCACCACCAATATCATAAAGTCAGCTTGAGTTTGATATGCGGGTCAAGTGGAACAACATTCCTCGAGATCACGTCCGGGATGATTAGTTTCACGGCGCTGTGGAGATTGCGCTGCACAACGGGGTTGTTACATGTTTTGTTAGGACGGTGAGTTGATGATTCGACATTGGATGTTTCGTTTACCTATAGCGTTTGAAAGATGACGATGAAACCTTTTTGTTTGATATCGATCTATTGCATGGATTGTTATTTTTTTGAAAAACCAAGTGTTGCGTTTTCATTGGCACTCAGTATATATGAATCTATATTTCTGCATCATTATGCCATACAACATAAAAAGGGACCTAACACAAGTGTTCGTTTGAGACAGAGCTATGGTGAATTCATATTTCGGAAAGAAAATTACTACAAAAATTTCGTACACATCGCTTCACCAGAAAAAAACATGATGAAAATTGTCAAAAAAGGAGATGTCGTGTAGACGAAATAGTTAGATAGACATAAACAATAATGATTGGCGACACAAAGTTTTTCTATCTAAAGCTAAAAGTACAATTTTCCGTTCAGCTCCCCTATATTGATGAGAAAAGGAAATTGAAATAGTAATATCTGAATACTATACTGGTTATTAGTGAAAAACATGGTGATAAATTTTAACAAAACATCTGAGTTACGTAGGTGTTTTTCATTATTTTACATGCAAGTTCCAGGTTAGAATTAACAGGACATTTTGCAAGCCAGTTTTGCAACACTGAAATAAAATTGCAGCATATTACGTATTTTGCAGTATATTCATATCTTAAAATGTACAAAATTTTATTTTTTTCTCGAATGCAAACATTTTACATTGCAAATGCAAAATTCTAAAATGCTTTTAATGTCACTTATGCAAATATTTACTGTTGATTCATCAAAATATGTAGTATACTTTTATATAAAACATTAAAATTTCATATTCATGCAAAACAATAGGAATCATGAGCTGTAATGAAAATATTAAAAAAAAAGGAAAAGAGTTCCAATTATTAGAAAGGAGTAATTATATATTAATAGATAAAACAAAAGGTAATTAACATATAACAATAACGATATGACATTAAACGACTGCTTTGTTAAGTAAAGGGGTCATAACATATTGATAGGAAAAAAGCTAATTCACACAACACCATTACAATCGGACGTTAAACGACTACTTTGTTAAGTAAAGGGGTCATAATATATTCATAGAAAAAGAGCTAATTCACATAAAACAATAACAATGGGACGTTAAATGACTTCTCTGATAAGTTAATTGCATGTTTCGTGTAATCAAAATGAATGTCCTATGGTATTTCTGATAGAACGCAAATATCCGTGACAACAAATACAGTTAATTAAGATACAGAATTGGCAATTCTCAACATTTGATATACTTCTTCAATGACTATGAAATAAACATTATTGGCCTTAAATTGGATGTCAACAATATTATCCGGATGGTCAATTGTTGATACGAAAACAAACCTGATTGATTAATGAGATTGCCCAGCACTATAATTGATTTACACAAATATGTCATTATGTGTAATTGGATAACTATAGATTCTTACTACTGAATGCAGTAAGATGCTATAATTCTGCTATCGCAGAGTTCAACGTCTCCATTATATAACCCGAGGCTTGCCGAGTGATTTAGATGTTTAAATTTATTGGTCAAGAGTGTATAAAATATAAACAGTAAATGTAGCGATGTTGAACAATATCCTTTCCTGATCAAAGACATTTCCTATAAATCTGTATAGTTATAACACGATAAACAAAGAACAAATCAGATAATTTAAGTCATCCCTCTATCTCAATCTTACCTGAAAAAGCTAAATTGATGACGAAGAAGACTAAGTTTGACCGTTTCCGAATCCGGCTTAAAAGGACTATTACAGCAATATTTAAGGAAACTGTTAGCAGTAACTCCACACAACGGATCCATTTAGATATTTCCCATTCAATCTGAAAAGAATATAATTATAATATCAAAAAATTATTCTGACTGTAAGGTACAACAACACCGGTTTACGCATCAATATATGCCAGGTCATAAAAATATATATGTGGAAATTAAACATGACAGAAATTAAAACTCCATATTGTTCAATTAGTCTTTAGGGCATGAACATATTAGTTGCATTGTACTGATATTTTGGGAAAATAAATCATAAATTGTCTTTTTAAAATTCAGCATCTATTATCCAGCTAAGACGGAAAGACGATAAAGTGACATGTATCGAAAGATGTACTGCACACTGTTCATAAAGTCTAAGAAAACATAGTATAACAAAAGATTGTCTATATTACAGTTATCTCTTAGAAACGGAAGGATGATGAAATACATCTATAGATGTGTACTACATTGTTCATATAGTCTCCAAGATTATTTCATAGAAAAGGATTGTCTTTATTAGATTGTGCATCTATCATTCAGATATTGCAGGTTGAAGTGACATATGAAAAGATGTATTGCATTCTTCTGATATACGGAGAATGAGAAATAACAATTGATATTAAAGGATAGTCCTCATTACAGCAATCTCCTAGAAATTGCAGGACGAATATATGACATGTATCTGTGTATTGAAAGATATACTGCATATTGTTTAGGTACTGTTTATATCTCTAAGACAATATTTTATGGAAAATGATTGTTTTTATAATAGATCTATCTCCAACGAATAAAAAGACGAAACAATATCACGTATCAAAAGATGTACTGCATTGTTTAGACATTCTAAGACGAAAATTCATTGACAATGATTATATTTTGACAATCTTTTCCCCAAAAATACAAATATATTATTCACGTGTTATTACACGTATGAAAAGAATGGATGGACGATAAAATGACTGTTTTGTACGACAGTGCATGGTAAGACAGTCGGCAAATGATATCCATGGCGAAGGGTTATCTTTTTCACAGCTATCTATAAACATGTAGTTATCAAAGGTACCAGGCTTATAATTTGATACGCCAGACGCGAGTTTCGTCTACAGAAGACTCGTCAGTGACGTTCAGATCAAAATATTTTGAAAGCCAAAACAAGTACAAAGTTGAAGAGCATTGATGATTCAAAATTCTAAAACAAATATCATAGATATAGGTGCGATATCGTTTCAAAGTATGATCAGATGACCCATATATAATACATTTAGGACATTGTCGAACTATAGTGTATGACGAAGTATGTATTGCATTTAATTGTCTAAAATATCACGCTTTCGGTATATTCAGATAATCGTGTGTGTTTGCGTCTGATTTGGGCTTTTCCTTCTGAAGTGCATATCACATTAGTACATATAAGCACTGTTTTAAACATTTGAGCATACGTCAATTGGGCAGTTTTACAATGACAGAAATAGCATAGATCGACAACAATAGAAACTAGAAAAAATAAAAAGCGTTGGACAAGTGCTATGTATGTTTGCTTGTTTTATTTGTATGGTAACTTTGAAGATCTATAAATATTCATCCTCGTTTTGTTTCTGCTGTATGTACATTCAGGTATTATCAATGGGATAAGTAATCTGCATTTTACTATTAAATCGTCATATCTTTTTTTTTAAATAAACATAAACATTATAAAATTATTATATAATTCGAGGCAAGTAGAAATGATTGTATGTATCGAATAACTGGAAATTTCCGATAGTGTCTATTTAGCTATATTTTATTTCTACTGATGACGTCATGCGTTGATCTTTGTCATCTTAAACAGAAGGTCTGTTCACTTTTTATATTGCATCATTTTAAGTTTATTTTAAAAATTTAAAAATTTCTATACTGGAAATCTAATAACAAAATCAAAGTGATAATATTATGCATGAGCAGCAGATAGTAAATTACGCTAAAACAAGTTTATTTAGGACGATAAATGGTAAAAACAAAACTCAGTTACATGTATAAATTATATCCCATCTTCAAACTATTAGTATAATGCTGCTACTAAATTAACAGGATCGTATTTGTTTGAGTCTGTACTGCTGATTTGTCAATCACTTTAAAAAAAAATAAACATGTTTTTTTTATCTTTAACTATGGATACTTATTTAAGAATAGGTCGAAGAGACAGAAATGCCATAACATACCTTGAATGGGAATGCAAAATTCAAAACTCATTTGAACACGACTTAGAATACATTTAAGTCGTCATTAAAGTGCAATATAATGTCTGCTTGTGGAAACCTTGGAAATTTAAGCACATTTTAAGTAATACTGTTTATTTAGTGATTCATTTATTATGATGAATTGATAATCAACTTCCGCATAATCGATAACATTGTGATCTTTTAATCAAAATATGACTGGATGTCAGTCAAAATGTATTAATGTATCGAATGAATGTAAACTTGTGATAGTCTTATTTTCTTTTTCTTTTTTTCTACAAGTTATGTATATCTGTGTCATCTGAGATGGTCTACTATCTCCACTAACAGAGCATTTTTATTATTATTATGACACATTTTAATTTTTATGTTGAACTCATAAAATGTTAAATCTTTAAAACATTTCAAAATTTATAATTCAGTTGGGATTTTGATAACAAAATCTGATTTATAATGTTGGTAAGCAGCAGACGGTTAATTTATATGTATGCCAAGCAATCACAGAGAACTGATATATTCAAGTTTTGATTTTGCAAGATAAGAAAAAGGCAATGTGATCAATTGTTTAAATTTTCAACATTTGAAGCACACATGTTGTAGTGAACAGGTTTTCGAATTCATAGCCGAGTTAGATTCTAACGCTATTTTTTTTTATATCACATGGATATTTATGAGGCAATTCTTATCAAATAGTTTTGAAGAAAATGAGAATTTCTGACAATACTTAGAACGTGACCACTGTATATCGTGACATAAATGTATGTAGTTACAACTCTCTATGTTATTTTGCTTCATTTTATCTGCAACGTAACAAGAGCAATGTTGAATCTATGTTTGCATAAAGTCGAACCCGACTGAATATTTTCATCCTTGTTCTTACTTAGTCAGAGATATTTTACATTTTACATAAATGATGTTTTCATTATGTCATAAGTATACTATATTTCACTGTTTATTCTTAAATATTATAACACGCATTCCTTATTGGGATTTTTCAAGAATGGTAAATACTGCGAGACTAATTTATTGCGATTTCAGCAATAGGTAAATACATATACATGTATCAGGAATATCAGATAATGAGTTTTTATCATTGTAATGCTCCTTTAATGGCACAGTCCGCGTTAGCACACATCTTGCAATTATATCTGAATTTACATTAATTACAGTAATTCATTATGTTGTCTGCTCTTTGGTTGGTTTGTTGCCTCTGTGACACATATCTCATTTCCATTCTCAATTTTATTAACGTTCGTTCATTCATCTTTCTAAGTTCTAAGAAATATCAAAAGCTACGCCAATCAACTGATGAGGAAATCAATGCTAAAAAATAAAAACAAATGCTTGAAACCCCAACTAATATAAGAAGTGGTTTTTGGTGGCATTTGCTTTTGTATACCCAATTGGAAGTAGTTTCTGTCAATAGGGACTAAACACTTCGACCCGATATATATCGTAAAAGGTCATTATCCAACTGTGCATCTTATACGGATACGATATAAAAAAAGCAGATATCATTTACGTAGATCTATTTCAACTTCCGGCTCAAACTCAACATTTGTAATTTGTCAATTGGCATATTTTTCATTTCTTTATGTCTTTATAATCTTAAGCGATCAACGTTTCAGCGGATATTGCAATATTTATGTTCGTATTCGGTCCATTAGGAATCCTTGGTATTACTCTAGATTGATCTGCTTTTAAATAACATAGCACGCAAACTTCATTAACTTAATATTATAAACATAAGCAGACTAATGTAAATGTTAATATTCGAGTTTATTAACGACAAATGCAGCAGGCAGCAGTATTTTTTTTTTTTAAATTTGCTACAATGTATCTTATTTCTTTGTAGTAAATCTGGCTAGACTGAAGAAGTAGCGATGAAGTGTTTCAAAATGAGTTTCCATAAGTAAACAAATGACTGTCCCGGTAAGATCTTCAGTATCATTTCTGTCCGTCCTTTCGTTACTTTTGGGTATGTTGGTTGCTGGTTCATCAACGTTTACCCTCATTTACAATGTGTTCATATCTAATACTAGCAAGAAAGGAGGAGTTAGAGGGCTTCATCTAGAATTCACTAAAAAACAACGTGTCTGTTCCTTAATCGCGATATATTTTGATAAAAAATTGAGACAAAATTATATATCGGAAATGAAAAAGTTATAAAATGACATGTATCATAGGGTGTAATGTACTTTGTTCCGATAGTCTGAGTAAATAATTGATATAAAAGATTGTTGTTATTACATCTATTTCCAACAGATGGAAGTACGATAAAGTGACATGTATGATCAGATTTACTGTTTTAGTAGACAGTCTGCGAAACAATTTTCATGTATATAGAGGGATTGTCTTTATCACATTTATCTGCCATTTATCGTACATGTAGGATGCATGGAGATATGTGGTAAGAAGATAAAGTGACTTGTATAAATTGTATTTATTGGTACTACATTGAGAGTAGTGTAAGTGTTTGCGTCTGGACTGCTAAAGTGAATGTCAAACTTGTTGTTTAAGGCACTGTTAAATATCAGTAAATAGAAATTTCAATTAAGTTATAATGTATCTAAATGCCAAAAATGCCTTTGAACTAAATAAGTGTGAATACAAAATGCAAAAATACACCTAACTAGACCTTACATACGTTGTCTAAAAAAATAAGTGCATTGCATTGGTTGTTAATCAGTCTCATATGAATGGTCACTTAGGGAATGTTTGTTTTTCCGTTTTATTTACAAAAATATTCGAATAAATTGATAAGTACAAAACCAGTATAACCGATAAATACATGGTCTTATAATCAATATATAATTTGAATTTTCTTTTAATTAGATGTAAGTAAAAATTATTTATCACATATTTTGTACTGATATGTACGTTTTTGTATGGACAATAATAGCCGGAAATCAAGGTTGGTTATCAGCCCTTGTGACCGATATCGATATCAGCCCTCGAAATCCATATCAAGCCCCCGAGTTTAACTTCGGGTAACCTGTCAATCAAAGACTTTTTTGTAAACAAGTTGAACACAATGAAAAGAAATTGAGAAAGTTGCGAATCTGCTGTAGAAGAAAAAAGTAGAAATCAAAGGGGAAATCACAAAAGTGTTCGTAAAATTTTGACGTCATAAAGAATTTAAAAAATATATGAAGCCACACTGGAATGAGTAGCGATATAGGATTCTTCTAAAGCATTTTTAACATTTGTAATGTAACACTTTAAAGTTGTTTAATATTTGCTATTCTTAGAATTAATGTATGTATTGTTAATTATTTCTGAAACTTTTAACAAAACTTTGCATGTTTACCTACTGTGATACGAACTTTGTTTTAACTCACAGTGATACATTATTATTTTTTTCGTTAAACATCTTTTTGATTTTTGAAGAAATATCAAACATAATTTGATGTAAGCGATTTGTGTTCTCTTGCTTAAAAATAGTTGATAAATAGATTATTACATGTCATTTTTCATATGGTCCATGGTATCAGCCCACGACCCATATCAAGCCCTCTGACTTGATATGGGAGTCTAGGACTGATACCAGGGCCATATGGAAAATGCCATGTAAAATCTATAAATAATCAATCGAAAAATCCCACTTTCCTATAATGTTTCGGTTTTCATGTTGTATCGATTGTATATCCTTTCTGATGATGTCATGGTGGTATATATGGCTGATTAAACAAAACATTAAGCTTACTACATTTTCATTTGTTTTACTCTTTTTTCCTTTTTCTGTATAACATTTAAAAATTCAAATCTTGTGAAGTTTGTAAAATTCTTGATATCAGTATGTTATTTATATAATTCACTCGATTGCGTACGTATAAGTGTACTTATATAACAAAGCAGTTTTTAACATACATACAAATATTCAAACTCGGTTTATTATTTATGAGTAATATTTGAAAATATGTCAGAGAAATTATTTATATTTTACATAAGTAAAATTTTGTCATCACTATGCGTAGTTTCATAACCAATTATGGTTATCGATATTCTCTGTCATAAGACCACTTTAATCCTCTTTTATATACTCGCAGTTGTTTACAAACTAATCTTGGGATTAACTTCCATTAAGTATTTTAACGTATACAAAAAAAATATAATTCTAGCACAGTAGTTCTGTGTGATCTCCTATTATATATCGTTAAAATCAAAGATCTATTACTAACATATAATATTTAATATACTTCCTATAGAATTATGGGGATATGATTGGTTAATGGATTACACGTGATATCTAATATACTTCCTTGTTTGCAGAGTTCAATTTAATCTTTACATTTTAACATTTGTAATTTTTAATTTGCAAATGGGCATATTTTTTCTGTCTTCATAATCCTCAGCGATCAAAATTTTAGCGGATAAAGCTATTTATATATGTTGATTTGCAGTCCATTATGTCTCTTTGGCGGGTAATATTACCGAATTGATCAACTTTAAGTATTATATCACGTAAACTTCATTTAATTTAACATGTTTAATAAAGCCAGACTTAAATATGTGCAAATATTATAAATGAATTTATTTCTTTATCAACAACAATTGCAAGAAGCAAAGCAAAATTTCACGATTTAATAATATTTACGTAATTTGTAACGCTTTTTATAGCTTCGTTTTGTTAATCAAAGAAAGAGTAATGAATTCCTCAATGTAAAATGGGCGAAACGTGACATGATTATCAATGAGGAAATTATACACTAAAAGACAGGGATATTGAAAATTTAAAACAGGTCAACAAAGAGCATTCAACAATAAATAATATTTGCCCTTGTCCTACTGACTCTAAACTGCTTGTAATGAAGCTAGAATAAGAATTTCGATAATTTATGCTTTTACTGCATTGGTTTTAAGAGTGGGTTCTCATCCGAACCACTCATATCTATTCTACTTTTGATATACACGCAAAGATGTGAAATAATTGAAATACAAAGGATTTCTTAATCCAAGGAATAGAATACCTTAGCCGTATTTGGCACAATATGTTGGAAATTTGGGTCTTCAGTGCTCTTCAACTTTGTACTCGCTTTAGATTTCTACCTTTTTTTATATGAGCGTCAATGATGAGTCGTATGGAGACGAAATACACGTATGGCGTATTAAATTATAAGCCATATACCTTTGATAACTATTAACACCACAGGGTCGATGGCACTCCTAGTGGACGTATTGTTCCCGAGGGTATATTTATATGCTTTTTTTTTTAAATTTACTATTTGCAAAAGTATGATTTATTTGAAATACTATGAACTGTATCATCAAAGGCAGATATTACTTTAGCCGTATTTGGCACAACATTTTGTAATTTCGGATCCTAAACGCTCTTCAACTTTGCTTTACGTTTTTGTTTTCTAACTATTTTGATATGAGCGTCACTGATACAGCTTATTAGCCAAATCGAGTGTCTGATGTATCAAGTTATAAGCCAAGTATCTTATAACTTATTACAGTTTAAAATTTAGATGAAAATACATAGATATGGCTTGTATGAAACTATTCGAGGATTAACTTCTAAAAGTAAGGAAAGGATGTATTTCTTTTTAGATTCACAGGGATGTATATAAACGATAACACGATGTGTTATTTTATGTTTCCTCTCATCAGATGCGCCTTTCGTCAATCAATATCAATTCAGTAATCCGTTTGGGGACAAAGGCATGTGAAAATACAATATGTAATAAAATCGTTGATGTGTTGGATTAACCGGAAAAACACAGGTAGTATAGTCGAATATGATCCTAACAAGGAACCAGAGCTATACATGAGGGAGATGTATTTCTTGTCTTCAATTCATCTATACAACTTCAATAATACGATATCCGTATATGAGTATGTCAGTACTAATATACTCAGCTACAAAAAAATAATAGCATTCTACAAATTTGCACTGAATTCAGTAAAAAGACCATGCTGTTTTATTTTATTTTAATTTCATTAATCATGTTTATGATGACATAAGAACATTATGCAGATATTAATTTTGAAAAAAAATCATCGGTAACTTTGGACTACTTTGCAAGGAAGACAGCAATAATTTTATACAGACTGTTCTCCGCTTCTTATTAATTCAAAATTTAAGTAGCAGACGCCCGAGGGTTCAGCATGTTGTACACTCATATTGTAATTATGATGTTCAACATTAATTTTTTTTTAATTCAGAATTATACACAAGAGATTAAAAAAAATGTAAAAAGAGGCGAAAATGTGTACATTCAAATTAATAAATATAAAATGAACCGACGAAGACATAACTCAAAAATGTAAAGCGCCCAATAGACAAACAGCACTATACACATAGGTAATTCAAGTCTGAGCAACACGACCACCACCAAAAACGGGATTGTCTCAGGTGCTCCAAATTGTGTTCCTGTGCGTTTAAGATATTCCTTTTACACTGGGATAAAAATAATCTAATCTATTTACAATTAGATTCGTTTTAATGTGCATCTTTGACATTTGAAGATATAAACAGCCATTCAACTTTAGAAGTGCATATTTAAAAGATTAAGGGAAAAACGCTTGGAACTGCTTTCTTGTATAAGTGATTGAAATTAAGTATTATGCAGCTATTGCAGGGAAATCTACAGAAAGGTATCAGTTATATAATAAATGTAGGCAAGACAAATCATATAAATGATTGTTTCATTGCAACGTGTGAACAATTTTCTACTTTTAAGGAGATATGCGAATATCTTTATTTAGTAAAAGTTGTACCTTGTTGCCGAGATTTTGTAAGAGATTGTAATTTTTATTACTACACGTATTTTTGACGTCAATTCGTCTATATATATGACCATGTGAATCTATCGTAAGGGTAAAATAAAAATCATATACTTTTGTCCTGCCCTTTGACTTAAATAACAAAATAGTGTTAGGTAGGTATAATTATCTTATGGATGAAATATTATTCACGGTCAATACTGAGAAATTCTCCGAAATTTAATGGTAACAAACCAAAATGTCTAGACATTAACAGTGAATAACCAAATATGTCTGGACGATTACGTTGCTTTTCCAGAAATGTATGGATGTTTAAGATGAATACACAAAAATGTCTTGACATTAACGGTGATTAACTAAATATGTCTGGAAGTTTACGGTGCTTCATCAAATATGTCTTCACATCAACCGTGACTTCCAAAAATGTCTGGACGTTTACGGTGCTATACAAAAAAAATTCTTGACGTAAACTTTGATTAACCGAAAACATCAAGGCGCTTGTAGAGCGTAAATTAACTATTACGTGTGTTAGAGCGACAGTGACAATTTTAGCGGATTGTTTAACCAAAAGACTTAGCTATATTAGTTTGCCTAGTGATTTTTGTTCCAAAAATGAGTTAAATCAGGCCATACATGACTGTTCTAATTACTAAGTCTTCAATGGTTTCATAGTTTCGAATCTTTGTTGGTGGCAGATCATTGACATTCAAAACACGCCCCTATGTAGCCTTGCTCAACGGAAGGAAAGGCCAATCAGGTGTTTCGAAAATGAATTCAAGCAGGTCTCAAATGCCTGTTGCGTAACATATTCACCAGATGTCATATCTTTATGATTTCTGTTTGACTAATCATTTATACTGTGTTAATGACAGATCAATGATATTCGCTCTTTCAATTATCCAAATTTTTTTGTATTTTCGATTGCTGTTTCCTCAAGACAAACACCTATTTCAAACCATGCATATAATATATATATACCAAACTGTATCATGTGTATACAGTGACTGTACCAAGTCAGAAATGTGACTGTTATTTGATGTGTTTGAACTTTTGATTTTTCCATTTGATAGCAGACTTTCTTTTTTTTATTTTCCTCGGAGTTTGGTATTTATTTTTAATTTATTACAAACAATGGAATAATAAACGATAAAATAAGGTGATAAAACCTTTGGACTTTCCCTATTATTTGTCATAAATAGCTAATCTTATAGAAGATTAAATCGTTAATGTTAAAAATTCAACCTTGAAACAAAGTGAACATTGCAAACATTGCTCATATAGTTTTTATTGGCATCATGGGATACCCTAGTGTAATTATTGTCTCATAATCTCTGCTAATGAAAACTCATAGGATGTTAAGTAAAGTAATTAATTACAGTTTCTGTCAGAACGATGTTCTGACTAATTAATTATTAAAAGATATAATAAAATATAAAATCAGTAAAATTCTCACCATGTCTTACAATATGGCTTTCTAATACATCATCTATTAACTAAGAATTGTATTGAGCCTGAACATAGCATATGCTCTAATTCATCTGAAGTATTTTAACGTTAGTTCATCGTTCTTATTATATTTCACTTTCACATTGCACCAAGAGGATTATATTGACAAGAAAGTGATAGATTTCCAATTGATTTCAATCAAGCAGTGGTTTTTTCCTGAACACAGTGAGAAGTTTTCAAGTAGATTTTTCTACATTACAATTCCTTATGTCAGTTTCGTGTATTTGTTTTCTATTCAGAGATATATCTCTTCATGTAATACCCAGACTCAAGATTACATTTTGACAAATGTAACCACCTCATGATCATCTACACTTTTTTTTAATCAAAATGTAGTCTTTCCTCTGTCAACTTTCTATTACGAAATTTTCTTGGAGACATGTGTATATCATTCATACAAATTAATACATTAAATATGAAATAATTGCACTAGCCATGGTCTCAATGGTGATCATGAACATTCGTATATCTTCCTGGCTTTTTATTCACAACAGACATAAAGGTTGTGACTTGAGAGTATGAAGTAATCATGGTAATCGCAATTTCTCGTAAACCGCTTACAATTATTTGGGTTTTTTTTTCTTAACATCAGAACCAATAAAATTGAGGATGGAAATGGGGAATGTGTCAAAGCGACAACAAACCGACTATAAATCAGACAACAGCCGAAGGCCACCAATAGGTCTTCAATGTAGCGAGAAACTTCCGCACCAATAGGCGTCCTTCAGCTTCAAATTCGATTTAACTTGCGAGTGACAAAAACTATCATATCTGCATTGTATAATTCACGAGTGAATCTATTTGTCACGATTTTTCTCGGTAAATTGGTATGTTATAAATAAGGCCATTAGTTTTTGTCTAGTTTGTATATGTTCACATTTTGTCATGTCAGAGCCTGTTACAGCAGAGTAAAAAGTATGGGTGTTGTACTATTCTGAAGGTCGTAGATTGACCTATAATTGCTTGTATTAACCTCATTTGAACTTTGTTGGTCAGTAATTTCATTTTCAATAATACCACATCTCCTTATTCTTACATTGTTTTTCTCCTACAATTATTACTTACGCTTAGATATCTTTATAAAAAATGACATTTCATGAACGAATACTATGGGGAGAAACAAACTGTGACATTAACAGTAATTTCATCATTACGGTTTCCGCTCACACAATCAGTATTGTATACGAATGATCTTTGATGCCACATTAGAGTATATAGATGGCTTTATTTGCATACAAGATTTGTCAACTGAAGGATACAGTTATATACGACTTGATGTCAAGGAACAGGAAATGAGCTATGTCTCAGATCTAAGCATTTTGCAAACAATTGTCACACAACCCATTTACTTAAACCTTGAACATGTCTCAAGCAATATCCATTGCATTTTTTGGGCAGGACAATTTTTGTATAGACTAAGTGATTCTTCATTGAGACCAAACTTGTTGACGCCAAATGTTTTGTTTCGAAAGGCAATCTCATTGTTTATATCAAAATATGTAAAGGAAGTACCGTTTATCTTGAATATGAGTTGTTTATAATGTTACCAATATCAACTGTAAGTTTACACTTTTGAAAATTTTATCAGCACTCATTTTGAGACCGCGAATTTGAAATAAAGAAAGGACCACCTACTTAATACAAGGACGTTAACAGAAGAGTAAGAGAAACTATCAACCGTGAACAACAATTGAATGTTTATATATATATATCAGTAGAATCGCATTAGAACACGTGTAAGAGAAGCACTGCACGACCTGCACTTTATAATTGCTAAAAAGAAAGTTTCATATTTATTGATTTCAGTATTTCAATATGACTTTTTTTATAATAGTCCTTATCATGTGCATGTATATGACGCATACACTACTCATACTCTAATCATACATGTACAAAACTGATTGATTTATTGTTGGTTGCTTAACGTACAGTGGAAATCATTTCATGCAATGACGAGAACAATTTATCAATAAGAACAATAGGTAGATCTTATGATAGAGACCATCCGGGATGAAGATCGGAGACATTAGGATTACCATTGGAACAAAAGGGTAAATAGGATAGGGACATAAATTTGGCCTTGCAACAGGCCACCTCCTGACCCCTCAAAGATTTGTTCCTAGGGTTCTTAACGTGCAAAGAGCGTGGTACTCTCTTTACACAAGGCATCGGATTTAACGTCCCCATTCTGACAGGACTTCTTTTTATTGTAATCTATAATAATACTTTTAGTTCTTTAATGACAAAATCTGTGGCGTTTGAGCTAAAATGCTGACTGATGCATAATTTATCAGCTGAACACGACATAAATGTAACTACAAATTGAACAGTAGCATTTATTGTCCCTCTGTCTATTGATTTTGTGATAATTTGTCTCGTCTCAGTCCAAAGGGAAATTGTCAAATTCATTTGGAGAGTAAGCATTGGACTTAATAGTTCAAAGAACACGAAACTAATTCATTGACTGAAAATGTTTCCAAATGCAAAGTGTACAAACCTAATCCGTGGACTAAATATCCATTTAAATGCAAAGTTTACTATATTTAAATATTATGTGCTTAAGGGGAATTTAGATAATCAAAAAACTTTAAATAGTTTAATAGACGGCAAAACAAAATTGTAAAGAAAAAACATATCAGGATTTTATATATTAACCTCAATTGAAACAAGACTGGAAACCTTTTTTATGACTTTGACGCAAAATACTTTAAACTCTTCATTTTTTTGCGTTCGATTTACTTTGGGACTTTTGCGTGAAGAAAAATAATGCTAATAAAAAAATTAAAATAATGGCGGCGAATACGTCAAACTTGGATCCTACTACATTTAATTATATTTGAATATTACGAAATTAAATCGAAATGAAGTGGGCTATCAAGGGGTAAACGAGAAATAAAGTTTCGGCAAAAGTAAGTTGGTTTGGGGTAATATTTTTCTGATTATTTAAAAGTTATTATGTAGCTTCCCTATTGTTTATGGGCGACATGCACAAACTAAAAAGCAACTTAAAAATGTTCAGATGAAACTTTAAACCCTTTTGTTGGGCAAAAAAGATATAATGTCAGTAATTATATTGTTTGTCTTTATCCACTTTTCTTAATCGAATTTGTCGAACCAGAATGACTGATCTAATACCATTGTCTTAACCATTCAATAAGCATGACCGGTGCAGAAAATTATTTAACTTAGAATGTTGTAGGGTTAAACACATTATCCTTGAGGTTATTGATGTGATTAACTAGAAAACTGAATGAATAAGAAAGTGGTGAAAAATACCAATACAAATATTCAAACTAAAAAAACTGACATTTTCATGGTAGAACAAAAAACAACGAAATCCTGCAGCAGTACACAAAATAGTTAACTATAGACTATGTAACAGAAACCCCAACAGATTATCATTCCAAACATTTGTAATTTTCCTCCTCAATTTCAAACTTCATGAAACACCGAAATTTCACAAGAAAATGCACCCAAAGGAACTTTTTCTAGAAAATGCAGATATGAATAGCAATAAATAAATGTCTTTTTCTATATATTTCAGTTTTACACCGGAAATTCGACCCAAATAAACGGATTTGCGTTCCCTTTTTGTTATTTTTTAAGTTCCAGACGGTGATTCTCGTTTAATAACAGACCTCAACCGAGCCTGTATACATCTTGATATTGTTCATGTTTGATTTGTTTTCTCATGAATCACTTTGTTGATGATGTTGTAATGAGGAATGTTTTTAATTTGTAAGATTTGCTATCATTGTGTATACGTCTATATCATGCACCTGTTTATTAATAAAAGTATAAGATTTGCTTATAACAGATAGTGAAAATGCATATACAGATTATTTTGTATGTGTTTTACGTCAATCAGACAGTAACTTACCTGCACTAAGGGCAAAAGCATCACAAAGCCATACTTGATATGCTAGATTATGTAATTTTTTGGCGGGGTTTGTGTTGTTCCGTATTTAATTGTTTATATTGCGTCTCGTAACTTATGTGAGGTTGGGGTTTCTCTGTCATTGCATGTTTAATGATTTTTTACTTCTGAATTTACTTATCCATTTGAAATATTTTAAATAGTTTATCTACGAAAAAAATTAAATAGATTAGAAATAAGAAATTAATAAGAAAATATGAATGATCTTCTTAAACGAAATATATAATTGAGCATACACTTTTTTTGTTTTGATTCGAATTTTGTCATGTTAGAGTTTTTTATGGCAGAGTAACCGGTATGGGTGTTGCACGTTTCTGAAGGTCGTTCATTGACCTATAATTGCTTCCGTTCACCTCACTTGCACCCTGGTGGTCAGTTTTATCATTGGCAATATTATCATATTTTCTTATTATCATGTTGTTTTTCTCCTATAATTACTACTCAACCTTAGATATCTTTATAAACATTTACATTGCATGGAAGCATACTACGGGGTAAACAAACTGTGACATTAACAATAATTTGATTATTACGGTGTCCGCTCACACACGCCGAATTGTATAAAAATGATCGTTGATGCCACATTATTGTATATATATATGGCTTTATTTGCATATTCGATTTGTTATCTGAAGGATAAAGTTTTAAGATTAGTAGCATATAACCAATATACGACTTTAGTTCAAGGTCCTGTAAATATTATATGACACAGGTATAAGCACGTTGCATATGACTGTGGCATAGCTTGTCTATATACTGTAACCTCAATAGGCGAGTGATATGAGAGCCAAATTTACATTTTTAATGCACCTACTTAACACACGGCTAAATTATATATCACTAGAAAGCTAAGAATGTGTACTTTCTAAATATCCCGGTCGTCAAAAGAAATTATGGTGCATTTTTTTTTAATCGAGGTCAAAGGTCATGGGTGCAATTTCAATTCACGGATACTTCCAGTACAAAATTCAAGTCAAAACAAATGCAAAAACGAAACAATTTTATAGGAATGCTGTATTACTGTTGGGAAAATATATTTCTATCCTAATATTAATTTATTTTGGTTGATTTCAACGGTAACGCATGTTACGTAACGTTTTCTCTCGGAGTCTTTGAAAATCAACCATTAAGTCACACAAATGTATCGGTAGTCGGCTTTTCATTATCTAAATCTTATAATACCTCCATATCATTTGATTACACGTATTTACAAACATATATTTTGATATAAATAATCCGAAACAAAATATTTGAAGCAAGGAGAAAATATAACATATGACGTATGTTTAATTGTTTAGAAAAGTCCCATGATGAGCTGTACATTAAAATTGAGGAAGCGTATGGTCTCCTGTTAGTTTGGAAGCCTGCCAACCGCTTCAAGATTCAATTATTTTTTTTTTATTATTGTAGTCTGGATCATACCGCAATTTCATATACATCACTAAATCAGATATGATAAGATTACTAACTAACATTACTAAAAAAAAATGAGTAAAGTGCTACCAGTATATTTATATCAACAAATTGACAATTTTAATATAAAACATCACAAGGAAAATATCATTGTACGTCAAATTGTGTTTGATTTTACTTTATTCGGCCGACGTGTATCTTAATTGAGATATCTAATTAATCAAACAACACTTGACAAAGTAGTTTGTACTTTTTTTAAATTCCGCTAGTGATGACTTTGGCTACTTTGGCACTAAGTATTACTTTTTTTTATCTTGTTTCACCGCTTCAAACGGAGGACTATAGGTTATCCTAATATTGAACTTTTATTTGGCTTTCTTATGTTAAAATTTCGTTAGCGTATAACCCAAATATCGAAACGTCGGACCAATGGGATGTTGAAGCATTAAGAAGTCGGAATATTGCGATATCGGAATATTATAGCTTCATTTCAACCTGTAATCTCATCATTCTTATCGGTCAACATATCCATACAAAGACAACTTCCTTGGCATGGGCATATAACAGTACAGCAGAGGTTTTGCTCAAAGCGGACACAAGATCTACTATAAACAGATTGAATTAAAATTTGGGAATGGACATGAGGGATTTGTCAAAGAGACACCAACCCGTTCAAAAAACAGGCAACGACCGAAGACCACCAATGGGTCATCAATGCAGCAAGAAACTCCCAAACCCGGAGGCGTTCTTCAGCTGGCCTCTAAACAAACATGTACTAGTTTGATAGGATAATGGACGTCATACTAAGCTTCGAAATATACTCCAGAAATTAAAATAAAAATCCTACAAAACTAAGAAAGGCCAGAGGCTCCTGACTTGGGACAGGGGCAAAATTGTGGCGGGGTTCAACATGTTTTTTGGAAATATCAAACCCCCCCCTTTATACATATACCAATGCGTGAATAGATCAAATCTTGTAGAAAGTTGGATGACATCATACCAGACCAATGTTGCCTTTTAGCTAACCAAAGTAATACGGAGAACTTTTATTGTTTCTGTAGTTAGGTCGACATTGTCTTGGATAAAATTTTGACCCCCAGCAGAAAAATAATGCCATGAAGAATGTATGACCCATTTTCAATTTTTCTAATCTACTGATCAGTAAAACTTGTTAATAGTTATCAAAGGTGTGTCCATAAATACTGTGCATTTGTAATGATAAACCTAAATGAAAAAGAATTAAAATATTGATATTCTACTAAAGCCATACATCTAAGAACTTTGTCAATAGGAATATCGTACGCTTTATTAACAGCCGCAGATGCGCCATCATTCAAAAGACAATACAGAAACATGTTTAAAGCAGGTGGCATAAAAATATAAATTCAATTGAATAATCCAGTGAAACGTTTTAAGATATTGGATATTCATCTGATTGGATTACAACGTTACCCTATATCTGCTTCCGTAAAAGACTAGTAGCTGCATAAAGTACTTGCAACCAGTTTCGCAGTCACTGCTCAGATCTTTAAATTTGACAGACTGTATATCACAGTCATTTTAAACGGGTAATTTTCCGTCATTACGGCATAAGACAAAATTATAGGGCTACTGTATACAATATTGGATGTACCTTGGCCTTGTTGAGGCTGTATACATGTAACTATAAATTGGCCATATATTTTTAGAAGCGAATCATCGGGCAGAAATTAAGCCCGGTTGACTGATTAAGTAATTAAAGTTGTTAACCAGAATACTTCTTTTTGTACAGGCAAGTCATCTTTAATCGTCGAAATGTTAGTAAAAGCTGTTTTATGTTCAGAATTAAATAGCTCTTAACTTTCTGATTTCAAATTGTGTAGTAAATATTTAGCGATGCAAGCTCGGTGGTATAATCATGAGTTATTTTGTAAATCAGATCATTGTAGGAGATATATGTAGTAACACTCAATACAGCTCGAGTTTGCTCCTCAGAGGATACCTTATGAAGTTGTGTAACTTGCTTATATACTTAATACATTTGCAAACTATACTAACAGACAAATCAAGATGAGTTGTAGATCTACTGCCCTCGTTGATATATGAGAAGAGACTGGTCGGTAGAATTGGTACATGTAGTACAAAGTCTTTGACTTGTACAGACAAAACAGGAAATGATAGGTTGTGCTTACTTTTGAAATATTTATAGCAACTCTTATGATATTTTGTATTTTCAAATGGTGTGTAACGTTTTCATTTTTTTTTTATATTCATCCACCAGTCTTCTTTAAACTTCATCTTTTCGTTTTCCCACTGCGGCAATACAACTTCTTCTTCATTTTAGTGTTTAACTACATAGTTTCTATGTAGTAAATACATGACAGACTATGCATCTGTGTCAATCAATGGATATTCTTTGCTTTTTAACATAGGAAGGGCTTCATTGTGAACTGGACTGTGAAAACTTGACACGACTCGGAAGATTTTCTACAATTTTCCGATACGATTCCTTATTTAGAAAGGGGTGAATTCTACAGAGCTCAAAAACTATGTTTGACTTTGATTTGATCGTAATTTCGGACGATTTTATATCTATTTCAGCTACACTGAAGTTAAAGATAGAAATAGAACCGTTTTAAATGATTTATCGTACTCTAATAGCACTATTAAGTACACAGAAATCGAGTAATATATTCAGTAAAAAAACGATAACGAAATAGATAAAGATTCCGGAAACTATAGTGATTTTACCCAACATCATAAAATTACAGAAATTCGTGATTTTAAGAATGTTGAGATAAAGTCTTGATCTTGAATAAAAAAAACGATAACTGATGAGTAATTTGGTGTGTTCTATAACGTATAGAGTGCAGAAGCATTTAATAAAAATTTAATTGTAGATCAGAAAAGGTTAGGATTATGAAAATTTTCGTACAAAATGTCAAATATTTAGAAGGAATGCAAAAGCATGCGGACTTACAGTTGTAAATATTATTTTTCTTTATATTAAGAATCTAATTCACTAAATTATTCCGTCTAAAAGAAGAGATACGAATAATTTCCTTAGCTTGAAAACATGCCGTAATTTTATAATTTTCAACTTATTTCTGAAATAAGCGTCAATTTTACAAAAACTGCACCGTACGATTTTGTGACGACCGGGTTAACATCAAAGTTAAATCATTTCTCTTTCATTTAAAAATAAAATTAGCCGTGTGTTAGGTGGGTGCATTAAAGTCCTTAACTAGACGTCTTTTTTCAAATATTACACTCGCCTACAACAGGTGTATTTCTAAAGAAATATTCAAACATTAAATAAGCTTGATTTTTTGTTTTTTTGAAAATACATAAGTTGTCATCGATACCAAGCATATGAACTGCAAGTTTTTCGTTTCGAAGGGCAATAATGCTCATATACACTCGCATTAGAACGTGTACAGAATAGGCACAGCCTGAACTGCATTCAATATATGATTGCAAAAGATAAAGTTTGACATCTATTCGTGTTAGCATGTCAAAATGGCTTATTGTATTATTACTTATTATGTGCATGCATATGGCTCATAACCTACCTAAACTTTAGTTATACCATATCAGATTCTTTGTTGTAAACGAGGGACGGAAGATACCAAAGGGACAGTCAAACTCATAAATCTAAAATAAATTGACAACGCCATGGCTAAAAAGAAAAAGACAAACAGACAAACAATAGTACGCATTACACAACAAAGAAAACTAAAGAATAAACAACACAAACCCCACCAAAAACTAGGGGTTATCTCAGGTGCTCCGGAAGGGTAAGCAGATCCTGCTCCACATGTACATGTGGCACCCGTCGTGTTGCTTATGTGATAACAAATCCGGTAAAAAGTGTAATTCGGTAGGTTTTATTCATGAAAGGGAAGGGGACTGTAGTTACGACGTAAGGAACATATCCGATATCATTTCGAAACGGTTATTCAATAACGGTCAACCAACTCGTGATGGCGTTCGTAAAATTTCCGAAGGGATAATTTCAACTTCACCATTTGGAGCTCTTGGTGTAATAGCTTCCTTGTGAGCAGCAACCCTTTATCAAAAAATCATGATAGGAAATGCAAGCACAGGAATATTGTATCCATTTGAGAGATATATACCCCGTATGCAGGTGCTGCTGGAATGTTGCTACTTAGAAATGGAAAATTCATAATTGAAAAGCTGAAATCATCTCTTTTGTCGAAAAGTCTTGTTTTCAACCGATCATCATTGTAAATTTTTAGATGTAAGTCAATATATGAGGCCGACTTAACTGTATCAGTAGTATCATATATCCTAATTCGATGGGATAGATGCGTTCCACATAGTCACCAAATTTTGAATTATTAAGTGAAAGAACATCATTTATATAACGGTGAGTAAAGTTAAAGGATATTGCTAACTTTTTATCTTTCTTCATAAGAAGTTCCTGCATGAAGTCAGCCCCATAATAATAAAGAAACAAGTCGGCAAGTAGAGGAGCACAGTTTGTTTCCATAGGAATGCCGACAGTCTGTTGCAAAAACATGTTCTCCGACCGTATCAGATATGTTGTCAATCAAGAAATCATGCATCTTGATAAAATCAGTTTCAGAGAAAAAAAAATTGAATCCTGAGTGATCCTTTACAAAGCAGGATTTACCCCTCTCTAAGACAAGATACTTTTATCTACGTTGGCCATTCTTTTTATGAAGCAAAGCAATACCAACTCTTTCAATTTGTCTTTTAGTTTGAAATGTAGAATACTTGTGTAACATGTGTAAAGAGTAGAAAAAACAAATGGTTTAATACTGTTACAAGATGAAAGAGTTACATTGTATGCACTCTAAAAGATCTTTAATTTTTTTAAGTATCTATATCTGATGCACGCCACCTCTAGAATAGGCAGTTTCCCAATATTTTTGAACCCCGTCTTTGATTGCTGATAAAATAGATGTTAATATTTTAGAAAGAAGTTTCGTGGAGCAATCGGAAGACCCAGCATTATACCGTTGTTTGTAAGGACACTTATGTTGTAATCTATAACACTACTTTTAGTTCCTATGTGACAAAATCTGTGGCATTAAGGCTAAGATGCTGACTAATGCATAATTCATCAGCTGAACACGACATAAATGTAACTACAAATTAAACCGTAGCATTTTATTGTCTCTCTGTCTATTGATTTTGTCATAATTTGTCTCGTCTCAGTCCAAAGGGAAATTGTCAAATTCATTTGCAGAGTAAACATTTGAATTAGTAGTTAGAATATGCGACACTAGTCCATTGACTGAATATATCTCCAAAGGCAACGTGTACGCACTTAATCCGTAGACTAAATATCTTTTGAAATGCAAAGTATATGAAACCAATCGGTGGACTGAATATCTTTTCAAATGCAAAGTATACGAAACTAATACGTGGACTAAATATCTTTTGAAATGCAAAGTATACGAAACTAATCGGTGGACTGAATATCTTTTCATATGCAAAATATACGAAACTAATACGTGGACTAACTATCTTTTGAAATGTAAAGTATACGAAACCAACTAGAGGACTTACTATCTTTTCAAATGCAAAGTATACGAAACTCATCGGTGGACTGAATATCTTTTCAAATGCAAAGTATACGAAACTAAGCAGTGGACTAAATATCTTTTCAAATGCAAAGTATACAACACTAATCGGTGAACTGAATATCTTTTCATATGAAAAATAAAGGCAACAGTAGTATACCGCTGTAGTATACCGTTGGACAGTTGCATATACTTTGTATACTGCTGTTAAAATATACGAAACGAATACGTGGACTAACTATCTTTTGAAATGCAAAGTATACGAAACTAATCAGTGGACTAAATATCTTTTCAAATGCAAAGTTTAAATGCAAAGTATACGAAACTAATCAGTGGACTAAATATCTTTTCAAATGCAAAGTATACGAAACTTATCGGTGGACTGAATATCTTTTCAAATGCAAAGTATACCAAACTAATCACTGATTCAGTGCACTGCATATCGTACCACATGAATAAAAAGCTAGTCAAAGAGAAATTGACAACTCCGTTGCAATAAACCTAAAACGACCTAACAGTCCAACAAAATGGTGCTTTGGAGACTCTCGTGTTCTCTGCAAGGGTATTATGACAAAGATACACGCATAAGACAAAGTACATTTTACATGATACATGTACGACCTACACACGAATATAAAAAAAAATGATAAAAATTCAAGACTTAAAAAAGTAATCACAAAAAAAAGAACAAGGAACCAAATTTTCGGTTACATGTACAGATCAAAACGCAACAAACAAAAGAGTTCATTATATATTATCCGACTCTCTTGATAAAAAAGATCTAATGACATTTATTATTCGTTTTTTCTCTATTCCCTTTTCCTAATCGAATTTATCGAACCATAATGACTTATCGTACACCATTGTCTCATTCAATTAATGAGAATGACCGGTGCAGAAAATTCTTTAACTTAGAAAGTCATAGGGTTAAACACATTGTCCTTCGGGTTATTGATGTGAAAGCTAGGCCGATTAACTAACAAACAGAATGAGAATCCTTAAAATGGGAGGCGAAAGGTACAAAGAAGGCCACCAACTTAAACAAAATGACAATGTCAAAGCAAAACACGAACATCCACGAAAAAATACAGCAGTATACAAAACTCAACACAGAAAACTATAAACATACAACAGAAACCTACACTCAAATATTTTAACCCCTCCCAAACCCACCCCCAACACCTAAAATATCAAATCTCCCGAAACACCGCAATTCCAAGAAAATGCACCAAAGGGTACTTCTTTTAAAGAAAACCAGATATAAATACATATACCAGTAACTGTTTTCCCTAGATTTAGATATGTCTGTTTTACACAGGAAACTCTACCCAAATGTTAACGACAAAAGGGACTGTTCTAATATTTGTCATGTTTGTTTTGTATTATCATGGCTCACTGTGTTGATGATTTTGTAATGAGGAAAGTTTTTAATTTTGTAAGATAAGTTATCATTGTGCATACGTCTGCTTCACGAACCTGTCTAATAAAAGTATAGATTCAAGATACTTGCTTATAACAGATAGTGAAAATTCATATAAAGATAATTATTTATTTGTTTAACGTCAATCAGACAGTAACTTAACTGCACTAAGGTCAAAAGCATCATGAAGATGAACATGAAATGCTAGATGATGTAATTTTACCAACGGTTTTTGAGGGGTTTTGTTGCTCAGTCGTGATGGTTCAATATTACGTTCAGCATACAGTTATTTGAATGTCGTTTATTTTGGTTTGTGTTCTGCCATTGAATTATCAATGACTTCTGCGTTTGATTGTCCATTTAATATTTTTTTATAGTTTATCTATGAATAGTTATTATAATTTGAAAGTTATAATATTTAATGAAATTGTCAAGCGAAAACCAAAGTTAATTTTCAATAGATTTAATATATGATTGATAGTAAATTGTAGAAACTCAAACCTAATAAAACTGACTTTGAAAGCCTCATGCATGTCATGTACAATCAATGTATTAAATTTCAAAAGTGGCATTTTATACAATATGTAACTGATCAATTCTGCAAACTGTAATCAAGTGTGCAAAGTGGCTAATCTGTTTTTAGCACTGTTGCTCAATAACAAAAAAATACGAATGAATTTTATTTCGAATGCATTTTTTTTAACACATATAACTGGAATTCGTTAACAAATTACCTTTATGGTGAAACCCCTATCATACAAAAAATCCAAGAAAAATATGAAATAGGCGAAGTATGATGAATTACAAAAGAACTTGAACAGATTTGAACTAAATGTCAACGGTTGTTTTTACTTCAAAAGTATCCTTCGTCTAAATGCATGAAGAACATTATAACCAAAATGTATTTAAAATAAATCAGCCCAACTTTGTCTAATATGAATGTTTGATTATCAGCGCTGGAAAATAAATAAACTACCGGGCGCATAATCCAGTTCTTTAATGTGTTTGATTTAGGATTAATATCAACACACTATAGCGGTCAAAGATTTTTCTTTTAGTAAGACATAAGGGTTGATGAAGGATAGGATAAACTCATCATAGATACTGGGATTAAAAGTTTGTTTGCCAGACACGGGTTTTGTCTTTCAAAAACTCATCAAAAACGCTCGAATAAAAAAAGTGACATGCTTAAATAAATTATGAAACTGAAGACCATTAAGAGCACAAGATTCCAAAAGTACAGCTATCTATTCCTGTTGTAAAACATCCTTAGCATTTTGAAAAAAAACTCAAGGAAAGTGCCCCTGAAATGGAACCATGAACAGGTTTATAGAATATGAGGGTTTGGGTCCCTTAGTTCTGTATGTTTTAATTTTTATGGAGAAAAAAAGCTTATTCTGTAATATTCTCAACAAAATTATAAGACATTTTTATTTCATTTTTTTTTTTATATCTTTTGAACCTCATTATTATTTGTTCTTTTTTATTTCCTGATTTTTTTTCTCTATCCATTATTTTCTAAGCCCATTGTTGTCTATTCTGAAAAAACCATCCTGGTCCGAGACCACAATTATTTCGTATTTTATTTCTTTTAGAACATAAATGAAAATAAAAAAAAATCCAACCTGCGCTTTCTCAATGAAATTTTTACAGTCTGGTGTACTACTGTTGGGACAAATTCTATCAAAATTAAAGAAATCTTCATCAGCTCTAACTCAAAATATGGACAATTTTATGTTTAGGGAGTCTTGAAATCTTTTGACAGCTTCCGAAGGGCTAATGTTAAACTTTTTCCAGCTGGACCATATCATTACTTTCCTTTAAAATTCTGGACCCACATTTTTTTACAGTGTAATATCACCCCCTACTTGCAATTTGAGGCATTAAACATAGAGAAATAAATTTGGAAGTGGTATAAAAATTAATGGCAAGTTATCAACTGTCAACTGAACACTAGAGACTATAGAACAACGAAAATCAAGTGACGACAATGTAGTCACGGACCAGGTCATTCACTGTCCCACTTATATAGACACGAAAATGCTGGTGTCAAGATGTGGTATGAATACCAACGAGACAACTCTCCACAAGAGACCAAAATGACACAGAAATTAAGAACTTTAAGTCATCGTACGGCCTTCAACAATAAACAAAGCCCATCTGCTATAAAATACCCCGAAACTACAATGTAAAACAATTCAAACGAGAAAACTAACGGCCTTATTTATGTACAAAAAATGTCCATTAAATTTAAATTTTACCATAAGATTTTTTTTTCATTTGTTTTCTTATAAACAGCATCACCAAGGATACACAGGTTTTCTGTTATTGTATCAATTGAGAGATGTTTACTGCTTGAATGTTGCAGTTTAAAATAGAAAGTTTACAAACAGAGAATTGAAGTCATGTCTTCTGTCGTATGGTTTTGTCCTCAACCGAGTTGAAGAACATATGGGCTCTGTTCATTGTTGAAGGCCGTACGGTGACCTATAGTTGTTAATGTTTGTGTCATTGTGGTCTTTTGTGGATAGTTGTCTCATTGGCAATCATACCACATCTTATATATATATATATCGCATACAAAAGCAAACAAAAGTGTCTGAATTAGGAAATGTATTGCTTTGCAGTGGAAGAAAGACTTATGAAAGAGACGATATCTTGTCTTAATTATTATAAGAGTCTTAAATCCTTTTCAAGAAATGTAAAGGTTTGTAATGTAAATAAGGCTTCACGCAAAAATACAGATGTTATTCTACCCAATTCTTTAACATCTTCTTATAAGACATATTTTGGCAAAATATCATTTGGTTTCTCCTGATATCGTTTGCAATATCTCAAAATGAAGATAGTATAGGATTAAGCATTGTTGCATTTAAATCAAGAGAAAGATCCAATTTGAAAATATAACTCCGATTTCTGACAAAATAAAAAAAAGTCTTATTACTATTATTTTTATTCAAATTCAAAGAGTCATTAACGCAGCGTTACCATACATTTTCGTCTAGGTTAACTAAATGTGTATACCAATAATAAATCTTATTCATAAAGATGTGTTGCACACACGAAATCAAATATAATATTGGTTTCTCTCACTTGATGGATAATGGCGTTAACTAAAACTAATGTATATAAACTACGTATAATGACGGATTATTAAATAAATATTAGAGATGCAACTATAAATTGTTATATTTCACTATAAAAGAAATTTAATCTTAGGTTATACGATCGTTGCTCGAGTTCTTTTTTTACGATATGATTGATTTATAAGTCAAACTTAATAGTCATTTACGTTTGAACATACATTTGTACATCTCTTACATTTCAAACAAATTATGAAAAGTGCAATAACAAATCACCATCGTGTTATTCTAATTTCTACATATAACCTTGTAAAAATATATCTACAACATTTGAAAAATGAATTCAAAAGCCCCAATGAAATATACCGGTAGATGTTAAAAGATAGTCAAAGTCATGACAAAAAAAATAAATAATTTCTAACTTACCGGAAAATTAGTGAATACTCCACCAGAGCACCCAGAAATGTTTGTAGAAGTACTGGCGTTCATATCCATGGAATTAAGTCCGTATAAAAGCACAACCTGGTGTCAGGTTAAAAAAGAGTCTTTACTTATCAGTCCGTTTTAGTTGTCCACAAAGTACGCGCACTGATTTTTTTGTTGAAACAAATCTTAAAAATTGGTTGTTTTAATCATATGCAAACTCACACTCCTATACCGCAATTAAAATTAGCCAAGATACTAATAGTCGGCTCAAAAAAGCTCACTAATGATGCACTAACATTTTTATAAATATATGTCGGGTTTGAGCTTGCTTCCAATCGCACTATTACGTAACGTCAACGAAAATCTTAAAAATCAGTTGTTTAAGTCAGCTTTAGCTTCATACTGAGGTAAAAATAATTTATTAAAAATCTGTTGTTTTCAGTAGGCTGCAAACTTCTAACTAGTGGAACGTAAACAAGTTACTTAAAAATCGTGCAGGGTTTTTTTTTTTTTGCCGGCTGCAAGCACACAAACTAATGCTAAATTAGAAATTATCCTCCTACTCATTAAAAAGTGAATAAATAAAATGAACAAAAAATTGAAGTCTTATTTATCACTTTTTCCCGCCTACAACTGATTTGTCCATTTATACATCCGACCTCAGTTAAAGATGTTGTGTTATAGTTTAATGTTTCTGTGCTGTCTAGTGAAAGTTAGCACATCTAAAAACTAAATAAACAAAATTAAAAAAATTCCAAAGTCTTATTTATCAGTTTCTCCGCCTACAACTAATTTATCCATTTATACATCCGACCTCAGTTAAAGATGTTGTGTTACAGTTTAATTTGTCTGTGCTGTCTAGTGAAAGTTTAGCACATTGAAAAATTAAATAAACAAAATTAAAAAATCCAAAGTCTTATTTATTAGTTTCCCCGCCTACAACTAATTTGTCCATTTATACGTCCGACCTCAGTTAAAGATGTTGTGTTATAACTTAATGTTTCTGTGCTGCCGAGTGATAGCTTAACACATCTTCCTTGTCAAACTGACAGCTAAAATCTGAAATGACAACGTGCCTTATTACTAATAGTATAATTATACGTATAATAGTTTGGTTATTGAGTTTGTGTCTATTGATTGACTGATTGAAAGCCTTGCTTGGATTGCTTAGGCTTTTGAATGTTCACAGCGATGCTTCTCTTTTATAACATTCAATTCTCCTTCAATCTGTCTTTTAATCCATGTTTAGATTGCTTCAGCTTTTGAATGTTAAGAGCGATAAGATTCTTTAATCGCATTCAAGTATACTTGAATCTGGTTTTTTTTTCTTTCTTAAGGGTGTTTACGGCAATGCTTCTCTTTTATAGTATTCATGTCTACTTCGATCGATCTTATTTTGCATTTGAAGCATTTAAATATTGATATTGTTTTGCACATTTATTTCAAATCTTGCTATACTTGCTTGGATTTCTTAGACTGTTGAATATGTAAGACGATACGACTCTTTTATAGCATTCAATTATTATTGAATCTGTTTTTTTTTTTGCAAAAATGATGTTTTGAAGAATTTGAATGTTATAATTGGATTTTACATTTTTCTCACATCTTGTTATACTTGCTTGGATTGCTTAGACTTTTGGATGTTTACTGCATTACGACGTTTTTATAACATTCAATTCTCATTCAATCTGTTTTTTAAATCCTTGCTTAGATTTTTTCAGCTTTTGAAAATTTACAACGATAAAATTTGTGTATAGCATTCAGTTATAATTAAATCTTTCTTTTTGGCAAAAATACTATTTTAAGCGTTCAAATGTAACAATTGCATTGTTCATTTTTTCAAATCTTGTAATTCTTGCTTGGGATTCTTAGGATATTGGATGTTTATGGGAGTACTTCTCTTTCATAGCAGTCAGGTCTACTTCAATCTATCTTTATTCCTTAGTTTTTTATTGTTTAATAGGCTTTTGACTGCTTAAAGCGATGCGGCATTATTATAGAATTCTATCTGTTTATTGTAGCAAACATACTTTAATATGACTCTTTTAATGCTATCAAATTCTACTGAAATCCATCTGTTTTAGCAAAACAAACTTTTTTGACGCATTACAACTTTGCAATTGCTCATCACTTTTTTAAAATCATTTCTAATTTAAATTGCGTTCTTTCTCTTAGATTGATTCATGGGGGATTTTTTTATGTCGTAATTGACTTTGTCTGGAGTAATCAATATTGTAACACATTTTTAAGACTCGTCATCGTTTTGTCAGTCATTTTTTTCTCTCTATTTTTTGGAAAAGCTGTTTATTGACTTTTGAATGCATTTAAAAAAAACTGATCAATGCATATAAAGAACTTAATAACTGAAATATAAGTTGAACTTCCAACAATTGCTTAGGCTTTTGGCTGATTACGGCGGTACTGGGCTGTTGTAGCATTCAGTTATATTCTATCTGTCTCCTTTAAAGCAAAAATACTGTTTGAAGTATCACAATTTTTTAATTTGAACTATGTTATTTCTCTTTGATTCATGAGGAATTTTTTCTTGTCGTAATCGATTGTGTCTGGCTTTATCAGTTGTAACACCTTTTTCAGCGTAGTAATCGTTTCATCTTTTTTATTTGTTTCATTTTTTTCTTCAGATTTTAGTGTTTCATGTCTAGCGAATTATTGACTTTTGAATTCATTTCAAAGTAAAATGATCAATTCATCTAAATTATTAGATAACACAATATAGATCGCGATTGAACATATTTAATCCTTTTAGTGTATGCACTTCCGAAAGAATTATGAACAACAAAAGTTGACATATTTGCCAAGGAAATTCCAACAAATTTTTAAAAAAATATAATCTCTGATCTTTTATAGTGTCATAAATACTCTTTCAAGAGAATCGAGGCTGGTCGTAATGGCGGATCCAAAAACAATATCACAAGGGTGCCCAGCAACTGCACGAAATTATCCTCAAAAGGGCTGGCCTCTGGGTTGACGTATGTCTGCTTGCCGTTGAACTATTTTGTTCGCTTGTATAACTTTAATGTTTCAACAGCTTCTAGTGAAATACTTGAAGTAGTTTGAAAGACACAACAAATCTTCGGCACGTTTATGACAACCTTACGTTACATCAATACATGCGAAGCTTTTTAGTAACACAGATTATTATAAACCTTGATATAACTGAATTTTAAAATGCGTATTCCTTATTTAAAAGGTTATCTACTTTCCAAAATTATTTTCCTGATAAGGATCGTGATTTGGTGAGACAGTCTTGAAAAGTCATGGAAACACACGACGCCACTGGTACATAAATAAATAAGGAAAGCCTCCCCTTCTTTTTTTCTAGGAGAGATCAGACGAAAACAATCAACTGTTTATTTGCAGTTATTTCCCTTTTTTTTTACAGGGAGACGGATTAATATAAGTGCAAACTTGTTTCCAAATTGTATTACTGTATTTGTAAGTATATGTCATGTGTATGGTTTTTTTAAATAAAATTTGTTTACAGAAAAAGTATTTTCTACAAATTAGTTATAGTTCCATGTTTTAGCATTGCACAGACCAATTCATCCGTATTTTTCAATTATTTCAGAAACCAGACCGTTCCAGTATAGAGTTTATTCTGAAATGCATATTTATCCAATATCAAAGATAATATTAATGCAATTGGTTATGTTGATATAACAAGTTAACTTACCGCTTTCGATCATGAACGTGTAAATACAGTTTCCAGAGAAAATGTAATGAATGTAATCTAAAATAGCTCTACCAAGTGATTTTAATCTAGAGTGCAGTCATTTGTATCACAATGAAATTAACTTTGGATAATTTGCCTTTTGTCGTCTTTTAGTGCAGTAAAGGCGCATACAAATCATGTTCTCGATTATTTTCTCACTTTCGATATCTTTGTATTAGTTCACGAACGATATTATATGCATGCAGTTGTGATTTTTTTTTTGTTATGAATGTAATTGAGTGTAAACGAGACAAGAATGGATTTGTGGCTTGATGTAATGTAACATCTGGTCAAGGGCTTAACTGGTTCGTTCGTTTAATAAACATCACGATCAAAGGGTACTATGAATGATTTTTTATATTTTTTTAATATTTTGTTACTTTGTTGGCGGTTGATTTATCAATCAACATGCACACATTGTAAATAGAAAATTAAATTGATAAAAATTTTCAAATAAAATAATATCAAATTAAATGTTTATGTATTAATTGCAAAATCGTGCTTCGACAAATCGTATGTAGAATTTGTTCGATTAATTGCTTTGTTTTACACCACATTCTAATCGTCAGCAGTATTTCTGTATTTCTGCACTTCTGTAGGTGTATCCTCACAAGGGTGACTGGGTGATAGAAATATGGTCACTTGGTTTTCTCCCGACCGGCAGTAAAACGCTTGCCGAAGTGGGGCGTCCGTTTGGCTGTACGGTATGTATTAAGTTTGCATTCACGTCCGGTCAGAATGAGGACGTCAAATCCGCGTCTCCTGTAAAGAGAGTACCACGCTCTTTGCACGTTAAGAACCCTTACAACCACTCTTTGATGGCCCGTAGGTGGCCTATTGTAAGGCAGAATTTCTGTCCCTATCCAATATACCCTCATTTTCTCGTGGCAGTCGAAATTTCCCCGACTATCATTCCTTATGGCCTCTATTATTACAAGACCTACCTATTGTATTTATTGTGAACTTGTTCACGTCCTAAATATGCATGAAATATTTGCCACTGGACGTTAAACAACCAACAATCAATCAATCTTAGGTGTATCCTTTTTATTCAGATTGACATCACTTTTTTATATTCACAACCTCGCACACTGCTCTGTATAACAATTAATCAAAGATCTTCTGCCAAACCAGGCCCTAAAGTAAAACAAATATATCTTTAAGAATAATATGAAGGAAAACAAATGTTCGATATTAATGATGGGTTTGTGTTTATGTCCAGTGGCAAATATTACAATAAGTATCAGAGCGAGATATAAATGTGTACATGTGATACGGAATTGAATCCTCGAGCAGGAAAAGGAGGAGGTCATTTAGTAACTTATAATTCTTTACCAGACTAAAAGTTAACATGCAGCTACATGTATAAATCACCGTCCGGCCTTCAAAAATGTATAGTAAATATGGATGATGACACTGCATTTTATATACAATATTTCTGAATTCATCACTTTACATAAACTTTGTAGTTGGTGTTTTTATATACATATGTTTTTTTTTATTCTCCGCCAAACTCAGCGTCTGTCGAATTCATTATCTTTATTGGGTCGATGCGAAAAGTTTATGAGAAGACTTGATTGATGTTGGTCAGTAATAACTTGTTTATTTACTAGAATGCACGTGTTTCCAATAAAAATAATAAATGGTTGTCAGCTTTTACTATGATGAGTTTTTTCTACGGTTAAGAAGTAAAAGTTAATATGTTATATCGTACAAATCCATCAGCCACCTCGATGACTCTGAATCTTAAAAAAAATGAGTTCCTTTTAAGCCTACTGTGATGTTACTTTAAAAAAAATTACGATTAAAACGATTGTGTTTTCCTGAGTATTTATGGTGCCTACATGTATATACAGATGTACCTTCAACGAGGAATATCATCTGTTTTGCTTATCAGCTCTATTTCACATCGGTAAATGCCCACCAGGATCTACACTTACCAGATGAACAATCAAGTTAGGATACATATCACTCTTGAACTGCTTGATAAACTACTCTGGGACATATATGTTTTGCTTTAAATCTTGATTTGCAATATGGCAGAACTCAGTAAATTAGACACCACGAGAAAAAAAAGACATCCGTATGCATCCACATAGTGTGTCATGCGCAATGTTGTCACAGTTAAGCGTGAGTGTGTGCCTACTACATACAGAAAAGAATATTTGGTATGATCGCCAATGAGGCAACTCTTCACAAGAGATCAAATGACACAAAAATTATAAGTCACTGTACGGCCTTCAACAGTGAGCAAAGCTCATACCGCATAGTCAGCTATTAAAAGCATCGAAATGACAATGTAAAACAATGCAAGCCAGGATACTAACGGCCAAATTCATATTTAAAAAATGACGGCTTGACTTTTATTCAATGATGCCCGGTGATTTTGTTCTTTCGCATACAATTTGTGAAATTAAGTCAAAATATTTTGTATGATGAAAATCTTATATTCACATCATGTTTTATTTCAATATTGTACATGTATATATAACCCTACAGTTATTTCCAATTATCGTTTATTCAAAGATTTTTTGGCATGATGAATTTATTAATAAGGCTTAATATTGGTGCTTAATGTGTGAAATCACATAATGAATTTTGTAATCGATGGTTTAAGGTCAACATGATGAGGTTAAATTATTAACAATACGCGTTGGTCAACAATTGACTATATTCTCTTTAGATGGTTTACTTTCTATATTTATAAGTACGTCTGAGTCAGTGACAACTCTACAACAGATTTAGCCATCGGATTGCCATCAATGATGGTGATACATTGCTGTGTACATTATTTATATACGACCACCTGGGTTTCACAAAAAATAAAGCTTTCGGTTGCCGTGCGTTACCTTTCCTCGTCAGTTTTGATCTAGCGTCGTACTACAGTACATGATATATAAGGTATGGAGATGTTATTGTTACAGATCAGCTCAATTATCTATAGTAAAGGATCCTACAAATTAATGTAAGATACAGTCACAGAAAATAATTATATTTATGAGTACGTCTGAGTCAGTAAAAACTCTACAACAGATTAATCCATCGGATCACCATCATACATGGCTGTGTACATTGTGTATATACAACTCGTCTAAACATCAACCCAACAATGTAAGATCTGTAAATTTGCTTGCGCAGATTTTGTGTTCTTCCCTGGCCGGGATTCGAACCCATGCTACTGAGATGCCGTGACACCAAATCGCCTGCACTGCAGCCGTCCCGCTACACCACACGACCACCTGGGCTTCACAAAAAATAAAGCTTCCGCTGGCCGTGTGTTACCTTTCCACGTCAGTTTTAATCTAGCGGCATACTACAGTACATGATATATAAGGCATGGAGATGTTATTGTTACTGATATACATATAGTGGTATGTACCATCTTAACTCTTAAGTGATTTTCTACACCCCATAAGCGTTCATTTTGCAAATTGTAGTTCGAATATATGTTAAGAAATAGCTTTTGATTTGAATATCATAAAGTTACACGTCATGTTCATACATATTATCAGAAGATGTTAACCTTTCATGTTTTCACATTCAAGAAAATTTAGACGAATCCATACAAGTCATTATTTAATATACAAATAAAAGCCGTGATCCCTCTGTGAGCTCTTTCGCATGCGTTTACATCTTAAAGCTTAGGTCTATAATAAAAAGTTGTAATACCAACGTTTAGTTTAGTTTAACGTATATATATACAATGGGGAAATTAAAAAAGGATTTGAAACATATGCTATTAAGTAATAGTTTTAACCCAATGGGATTTCCATATACGATCTGCAAAATATAATGTATTTTTATATTGAATTGCTGATCTAAAGCGAGAAAGTGTGGTTGTAAGGTTCAAAATTCTAGATTTATCAATATAATTAGTTTTTGCTTGAAAAGTCAATGAAACATATATCGTATTTTGAAGGTCGATGAGCTAGCTATATGGAGATAGGAAGATGTGGTGTGAGTGAGACAACTCTCCATCCAAATAACAATTTTAAAAAAGGAAACCATTATAGGTCAATGTACCGCCTTCAACACGGAGCCTTGGCTCACACCGAACAAAAAGTTATAAAGGGCCAAAAAAATAATAGTGTAAAACCATTCAAACGGGAAAACCAACGGTCTAATCTATATAAAAAATCGAGAAACGAGAAACACATATAAACATGTATATATTTGATTGTATGCACGTCATTTTGGACTCTGAACTCTTTGTTCTTCGACAATAATACCACCTAAGCTGTGTTTAAATAGATCGTGTTTTATTCCACTTTGCTAGTTCATATGTACCATTGAACGACCTTATAGTCACGCATATTAAGCCATCAGCTATACTTTTTTTCATGTTTTTATTCGAGCGTCACTGATGAGTCTGTTCTAGATGAAAAGCGCATCTGACGTGCAATGGTATCAACATGGTAAGACATATCTACAGTTCTAGCAAACAGAATGAATTCAAAGATCAGCAGCATAAGTAACTATTGTCACATGTTTGTGTGTTTGGGGATAGTTGGACACATACAGACTTTTCAATGCATTTCGGAATACTACATTTTTGTAGTTTACGTTGTTACCTAGACCTGACACGTATGTGCGTACATCCTGCACAGACAAACGAGTGCTGCCGTCTATATTGGGAGAATTTTTTAAAGGGATCTTTACAATCTATATTTTAAACTCTATAACAAAATTGTCAGAGTAATTAATGTATGGTCGCCTGGACCTCTCCAATTGGATAGATAGACGATACTTAAAAAGCTTAAGAGGGGTGGTTGTTTTACTGAAAGAGCTGTTAAAATATGAAGCCATGACGATTAAGTTGCGGAAAAGACGCATCTTCGTCCTAATGATATTTTTTTTTACTATTTGCGGTCCAAAGAGCTTCGGATTTTATTATTTCAAAAAAACTTTTTGAATGGCGATAAGGTTCAGCTCGCACTTATTTGTGAAATTAATATTGTTTATCGTCCGTGCATAGTTTGTCATGATGAACTGATGAGCAAAGTAAACAAAAAGTCAGAGTTAAAAAGATTATGTAAGCTTATAAAGTGTATAAATAAACATGTGGGTCCTCCTGGCTAAAATGTATATTATTTTGAAACAACTGTATTTTATATATGTTTTGTAAATAGATGCACATTCATGTACA
Organism: Mytilus trossulus; assembly: GCF_036588685.1. Taxonomy (NCBI): domain Eukaryota; kingdom Metazoa; phylum Mollusca; class Bivalvia; order Mytilida; family Mytilidae; genus Mytilus; species Mytilus trossulus. The sequence continues at coordinate 42,201,394 of NC_086385.1, read as the reverse complement.
TATTTTGCACTCTCTCTGTACCTATGTATCTGCAATGGTTATGATAATAAAAATGATTGATTGAGTCAATATAATTGTTTCGTTTGATCAGATATTTTTCTAGGATATGATGTACCTTCATTTTTCGGCTTTTTTTTAATCAGCCATATTGAATCTCGTTGTGACATCACGAAAAACAAGAAAAATGTAAAATCCGTAGCTCTATGTTCCGTAAATAGTAAACAAATATATCATAAGGACCTACATGTACATGTTATTGCTAATGTTCCGCAGCTAATGCCTTGTATGAATGGAAAGGTTACATACGAGGCCTGGTGTATGTTAGGTTCAACGTTTCTGCTAGATGAAGATCCCTTGCAACAACTATTTGATCGGTTCTGTATGTGACCTAGTGTTAGAAAAAAGATTTTTTAAGTAGCCAACAAACATATACCCTTATTTTCCAATGGCTGTTCAAATTTCCCGCCATTCATCCCAGCCCACCTATTTTGCAAAACTCGCATGCATCTATTGTATATAAAAAAGAAGATGTGGTATGATTGCCAATGAGACAACTATCCACAAAAGACCAAAATGACACAGACATTTACAACTATATGCCACCGTACGGCTTTCAACAATGAGCAAAGCCCATACCGCACAGTCAGCTATAACAGGCCCGATAATTTGTTAATCATTTGTTATCGTCCTGATCATGAATGAACTATTTACCAGTGGACGAGACGTAAGTCACAATCATTCATTCATAATTAATAATTTAGTATATGATAAACAAAGGTTTGCAATGAATAATAAATAGCTTATCTTCCCAAATTTGATAAATGCTTCCCACTGCGTATTTATACATGTAAATTATCTTACCCTAACATTTTTGTTTGTTCCATATATCAAAACCTTTGTCGCTGTTATTTCTGATTGATGCAATAGACGGAATGCAACTCGATGTATAAAAACGCATTTGGGAAACATTTATCAAAAATTTGGGCGATTAACTATTTTTCCATTGTTAGAATATTCATATATTTTTGTTATCTGTGGTAATTTTTCATTTTGGGAAAAAATTATCTATAAAAGAAAAATTAAATGAACTAGCAACAGAGGCATACCAACATACCAAGGGGTTTTATTTGTGAAAATTGTAGAAATACATAATGTAGGCACGAAAATTTCCCCGTAAAAAGCGGGTTTTTTTTCACTACAGTTATAAAAATAGTTAAGAAATATAGCACAGAGACTTACCTTAATATTCAAAACAAAGTAGCTTAAAAATAAATACACGTTGTTCTTTAAAACCGTGATCACGAGTTGGTTGACCGCTACGGATTATCTTATTCACAGAAACCTACAAATATGTTCCTAGACCTGACAAGATTCGTCGATTCTACATTCACGCCCACCTCTCATACCCCCCCCCCCCCCAATAATACCTACTGAATTGGACTTATTAACGGGGTTGTACTGACATGAGCTAAAAGACAGGTGCCACATGTGGAGCTCAGAGTTTGTGTTTTTGTGGGTTTGTGGTGTTTTTTTTTGCTATGGCGTTGTCGGTCTATTTTCGACGAACGAGTTTAAATATGATCTCTTTGGTATTTTTCGCCTCTCTTTCACAATTTACATATGCACTTACATGTACATGTATATATGTGGTTTTTGTTTTATATTGGTTGTCAATCAGAATATTTTAGAAACTGTAATTCAACTCATTGTCAAACACGCATGTGAAGTTCTACACTTCCCAGGATAAATTGATGATTTAGACGTTTGATTACTAAACGTCCAGTGACAAATATTTCATACATATTAAGGATGAACTACGCACCTCTGTGAGCTACATGTATGATACCAACTGTAGGCAAATACTGCTGATGTAAGAAAATTTACTAAATGTCATACGAGATTGAAAGAAAGAACGTGGGCTACGAAATGACAGCATAGCTTTTAACAGTCTATACGTCGTGTGTTTGGCGTTGTAAATATATTTGAATAATTTAAGCAACGGTTATGTCACAAAACAAACTATTGTGTCACAACAATTATAATTGAAAGTCTTTCTCCATTTATTTTATTTTTTTATCCTTTATTTTCATCCTCCTCTTTGTACGTCGTATGTTTGGCGTTGTAAAATTATTTGAAAAATTTAAGCCCACTATTTGTAAAAAAAAAACCACTTTTTTGTAACAACAATTTTTCATTCCCTCTTTGAACTTTATGCTGCATTAAATTGTCTTTCCTGTACATAAAAGTAATCGAGTACAAAAAGCGAGTTTCCCTCGTTGAGACGGAAGTCGTGTAAGTGATATAATTGGCCTCTGTTAAGCCTGATTCAATTTTAGTTTTTATCCACTAATTGCTTGTTAGCAGACAGAAGGATAGCATGGTTAAAATTTGTTTCAGATGTTTAGCTAATTGTAATGAAATAACAGAAATAGCAAAAACTTGTAATATGCATCTACTTCCGGTCGGATTTGTAATGTTAAATCAAATGACTCGTGTAGGAAGCGTGCCACGCAAAGAACGAATTGAAATGACATTTATTTTTAAACGAATCAGAACAAAGATGTATTCTAGTTCTTTGGCAAATTTTCGAGCACAGAATGTGTATACTTTTTTCTAGCACAGCTGTAACATACTAAAACTTAGTTTGAAAAAGTTTTTCAGTTAAAAATCAAAACTTGATAAGTTGAAAAAGCTGTGCAGATTTATCAGGGTTATAACTTTTCAAGTGAGTCTTCCTGGTTTATCACAACTCTTCGCTACTATAATGTTTATTTTAATTTATTTTATTGTATTTCATATTTTCATCTCATCTTGTCATTTGTGTTTATGGTATGTTATATAACTTTTGATGAACTTCTTTGTACCATTGTACAATGTAACTTTATGGTGTTTGAGAAATAAAGAATCTTGAATCTTGATAGTTAGGCTACCGAACATTCAATACGTTTTATGTGATCTCTTTACAACAACAAAATTAGCGAAATCGTGAGCATGTGACTGTAGTTTTCATGATCATAATTAATTTGAAAATTCACATTGCCAACAGATATATTGTACATTGTACGTTTATCAATTATTTTTTTATTTTTTTATTTTTTTTCCGTCCCGAAGGCTGACCAAGTGCTCACACAGAATGTATTGACATATATTATTTTTGTTAACGGGGAAGGACATTTCACCCATATTTATTTTATGAAATTCTTCCAGTAACATAATTTGTTTATAGCGACACATAGAAACTTGTCTCTTCGTAAAGTATCATATACATGAAATGTAAAGCTTTATGATAGAATCACCAAATACTGTAAAAATTCAGAAATTAATACTACATTTAGAACTAATGCGAATCACTGTTTTCTGACAAAAGGCCTTATATAACTTATTCTAATAAACACATTTTGTAAGGAAGAAACACCATAACACTATTACGGTGGTATGGGAGTCTAAAATAAAAATGATAGAATTTGTTCATACTTTGTCAAAATGTAGTATCTATTGATACATGTTCAATAATATTATAAAAATGATAGGTCACCGTGCATTTTCTCAAGCTACAGGTTTTGACAAAATGACAAATTTTGTATGGATTATACAGGAAAAAACAACATTTTGTGAATAGAAACTAAACAAAATAATAGAATTGTAAAATAAATTAGGAAAAGATTGCGTTCAGACAATGCTTTGAGAATATCAAAAGAAAAGATAGGGTCACCGTACGATTTTTCCGGCTAAAAGACAACATAGGAAAATTTCATGTAGAGTCCTTTAGAAAATGCACTGTTTTAGAGTTACTTCCCCTTAAAATGTCAATTTGAAAATATTCAAAAACAAGCAAAAATAATCTGCACTTGTAAAAATATTAATATTTCTAAGTTATATTCTTACAAATTGGTTCTTTTAAATGAAAATTCACATTAAATATCTGCATTCCTGCATTAAATTTTGCTAACTTGATAGAAATTATGGACCTTAGATTCTCTTTTTTTTTAGAATCCAAGATAGCGAAAGACACCCATACCACCTTAAAAGCAAAAATGCTTATTGCGAACCTGAAACTGTCGCATTTTTCGAATTAAAAACAAAAGCAATTATTTCTGAATTTACAGTATACAAGATTTGTCTGACTTTTTTTTTAACTTTAATTCAATGATGTATGATATACATCTATATTAATTTAGCAAAATCCATCAATTTATTTACATCTTTAAAATTTCAGCATCGTCAGCAGAACAATCAAATAATCTACCACAATGCATCTGGCTAGACGGACATTCATGATAGACTATCATCTCTCTCACTTGACATACACACTCAATACAGACGAGGTCGAACATGCATGTCTGCACTTAATCTCCAATGTGTTCACATTCGATAACAATTCATACACGTTTGAGACTTCATAGAAATAATTAATTGCAAAAAAGTCAAAATAAATATGTTAGACAATTTATCCAATGGAGTCATCTGTATGACTATGAGGTTCTGTAGCAGGGTGATTGGAAACTTATATAAAGGGAATTCATAACATAGCTATATCAGAAAATGTGTTTTTCCTGAAGACAATCATGTTCAGCATAGTACAGGACATTCACATTTCATATAAATATATCATCATTGTGTAGGTAAAAATGAACAATAAGTTCAGCAGAAGCGTATATCTCGTAGACTATAGGTCGGTGTTTCCTTTTTAAGGTGGTACCTAACACTACAGGGAGATAACTCTGTAAAACCAGCAAAACGTTTTAATGACGTTGTGTTGTTAAGGGAATAGTAAGCTTCTTAGTGATCAAAATATTTTTTTGTCAATCTGCTATATATTTTTTCTGATTAAACGGTTGGTTAAAATTTTTTGAAACTTTTATATTTTTGTCAAAGGGTCAAAGTATATACTTTGTCAAAATTTTAAGAAAATTAAACGAGCCAAATTGATTTTAGTTCAGGTGTTGGTTACCACTTTAAATTGTTTAACGATTTACTCTGGATTTGGGTAGGTGTTACACTTTAAACTTGGCATTATCCTGATTATATGGAAATATGGGATGGACGACTTTAAAGATTATGGTCTAGACTTATTAATATGAGTAAACGTGCTTTATGCTGAATTCTTCTTCTTCTTCTTGTATCCGTATAAGCATCCTTTATAAGGATCACCACCATGAGTTATGGCGTATAAAGGAGGACATTTGGAGACTATCGGTACAAATTAATGTGAGCATTTGCCTACCCAATTCCCCAGCCAGGCCGTGACGGGTCTTATAACCAGAAAGTTTACCTTCCCTAAACATAATACAATATAACAATATAAAACATACCAACTCACACACTCACCTGATTCGCTCTGTCCTTAAAGTACAAATTGTATAAAAAGTGTATTTTTTCTATGCAATAATCACGCGGCACGTTGCCATAGACCATTCTAGAATTTTAAGCCACAAAGTTCTAACTAAGTTTCATTAAATAAGTATCGAGTTTTTTTTTTTTTTGTATTTCTGAAATTATTATTGATAGGCAATTTTATGTATCGTTCTTTCTATGAAGTCAACCTAAATTATATGTTACCGTTTTATACATTCAGATTTCTTTTGCAAATTCACATACATATATAATAATTAAATCGTTTAAAATGTATTTTAATACTTCCATCTCATAATATTCATAGTCATCAGTGGCGGATCCAAGGGGGGGGGGGGGGTCCGGGGGTTGGAACCCCCCTTTTTTTTGACGATCAATGCATTTTAATTAGAGCATATAGTTGGAACCCCTCTCTCTTTACTTTGGGTTGGAAACCCCCTTTTTAAAATGGCTTGAGCCGTGGTGTAGTGGTTAGTGCATCGGACTACTAACAGAAAGGTTCCTGGTTCGATTTCCGTTCGGGATAAAGATTTCAGGAACTCAATTTTCGGCTCTCCATTGACACCAGTTGCGAGTATGGTCTTAAGGAAACGATGATAGTCCGTCGGATGGGGACGATAAATGGCTGACCCGTGTAAAGAGAGAGCCATATCCCTTGCACCTAAAAGACACCCTTGTAGATTTCAAAAAAAGGGTAGGCTAATGCCGCCACAAGGCAGCACTCGCACCCGAAAAGTGGAAAGGGATTAAGATAAGTTGCAAAACTTGTTTCTCAATCCACTATAAATAAATATATTTAAACTAAAATGGCTGGATCCGCCCCTTTGTTTAGACTTATGCTATCATAGGACATGTACACGCAAGTGTGTCAGCTTTTGCATATTTGTAATATACTTTTTGAATATGGCATTAGAGAACAGTGTTCAAATTATAGTAGATTATAAACTACAACCTACAGAAATAGAACTCTAATACCTTCTTTGCACCAATTTTGTAATATCTGTCAGTTTTCTTTTACTCTCTCCTTTTTAATGTCAGAATGTTGCATCATAATTGTTTAACCCTAACCTAATATGTAAGATAAACAACCTAAAACAGCGTCAGTGTCAGCTCGTACAATATAACCTATGTAGAATTATTAATGGAGATTTCTATTTACTTAATGGATTTTAGAATTTTGAGGAGACTTCCCAGCAGAAAAAAAAAGTTACGCTTGGGAAATTATAACAAACTTATATTGACGTTAGCTGACGTCGACATCTGATATTTGTTTATTACAAATATATCCCTGTGTGTCTTGTTTTAAGAAAATTACATCGTATAAACCACTGGCAGTGTATATAATCCTCTTTTAATCATATATATTTCAATTATTTAGAGTTTGGTCGCCAACAATGCACTAATAGCATTTGGGTCATTAGAATTTACGTAGGCACATGATGAGAAATGTAAAAAAAATAATAAAATAATAAAATACTAAAGCAACGGCACATTATCATTAATTACAATGAACTACAAGGTAAATTGCTTTTAATAGTGAGTTGTTAATTTAGTATCAGTATGGCTTATCAAAAGAAAAAGCTTTTTTGTCAATTTAACCTTTTTACTATTAAAGTTTTTTATGGTTGTCACGAAAGCCGCAGATCAAAGCTAACGCACTTTTTTTCATTACTTCTAATCAGATCCGTCTACGGTAAAATATTTACAAATGTATAGATGATTCTTAAAGATTCCATCATCTTGATTGGCAGACAACATGCACGTGATATTTCAATGTTATGTGTTAGGCAAACTTCGATAGTGTGACAGTATGCTTTTCGTGACTATGATACAACAAGTAATAGCTTTTCTAAAAAGCTTACCGTATTTTATCTGATTATATTGAGATCAGTGGTTTGTGAGTAGTTTATTTTTATTGGAATATTACACTTCAAGAAATATGAAAACATAGCGCTTTTTTCTACTAATATGTCATTTTTGTTATTGGTGGACCTGTGTTATAATGGAAGGAGACTTAATAAAATTGAGAATGGAAATGGGGAATGATATTATAATAAAATGTATTCTGTGTCTATAATCAACTTGATAAAATAGCATATAACGTATACATACTTTTGAGGATTACTACTTGACAAAATGGACAACAACAGAAGGTAGTGGCGGATCCAGAGGGGGGCGTAGAGGGCGTACGCCCCCCCCCCCCCCCTTTTGCTTGTTTTTTTTTTAAATGATTAATCATACTAGACTATGTGAACTTCACCATTTCCTACATGTACTCTATTATTTAATTTTTATGCGACAATTCTTTAATTAAGAACATATTTTTCGCCATAATTTACTGATTGTCAAAGTCTTGTGATTCGCTATGGTGGAGTTGACCAGTGCTTCGAAAAAAGTCGCTCAGTCATTATGAAATTCAAATTACAGTAACACATGATTGCTTAAGCTGAGGATGACAATCATGACACCTTCAAAGCGACAAAAGTTTGAACAAGAACATATTGACTTCTAATTCACTATTCCACCAAACAGGAAGTAATACTCTATAGACTATAACACTCTCATGAATAAAGTTCCATGGCAATATTATTTACCTACGAAAACATGTTTAACCCCAAACGCCATTGTCATGATTGATATGGACTATATAAAATTGCTGTTGGTGTGAACCAAGCTTTGCGTTGAAGACCAAACTATAACCTTTAATAGATTACTTTTATAAATTGTGACTTGGATAGACATGATAGACAGTTGACTTTGGTACTTACATGTATATGAGATCCAGTTATATCTATCTACAAGATTGAGAACACATTTGTTTGTAATAAATTTAAAACATATTTAATTCTGTAATATCTGATAATATGTATCAGCTATTTGTGATTTTTAATTTGATGTGTACTGGTACTCTCTGGTAATGCCAGTATCAGCATGATTAGTTGTGATTAAAAAAAATTGGGCAGTTGTCATGTGCAGGTACACCACATGTGGATCTTCTTTCCCCTCTCATTTATAAAATTGTTCATGATATTTATCACAGAAACGCACCAGTATTTTGGTGAATGAAACAGTCTTGTCATATTAAATTAAAGTCAGAGGTTGAGTAAGAGGGTTTTTCTAGGGGCCTGGGCCACCCCTTTTGTAGGAAATTTTTTGTTGTTTTTATAGGGCATCACTGAAGCATGACTGAAGTTGGCCCCTTCTTAGGCAGTCAGTGTGTTCCGATTATGAAAATTTCTGGATCCACCACTAAAGTTTGAGCAAAGTTAGATAAACATTTAATTTATGACAAATTATGCTGAAATTTGCACAGATAATGAATAAAAAAATCTAGTAAATTAAAGATAGGCACTATTATTAAAAGCTTTCCTTGCTTATTCACAAGGACATATAATATCCTTCATGCTATTCTGATCTGAGTTTTTATTCATACATACATGTAGTCTGGTGCTGTTCCAAGTAGTCTTCTCTTTTCTGTTTCTTGAGAAGTATTTGTTTTACCTGTTCAGTCACTGTAAAGTGTTACAATTCATATTTAAACGCAACACATAAATAGTGACCAAAAAGGTACGGCTATCACATGAGAAGCTAGAAAAAAGTAAAATGTATACATTTTAAACATTTTTGTTGGACTATGAAAATGTGGTATATAGATAGATATGCATAGATAGACCATAGAATAAATAAGTAAACAAATTCAATGGAGATGTACATGTAAGATGAATTATGAAAAAAAGAGCCATGGCCAGGGGCCCTAAGCTTGACAGCATTTGGTGTTGAACAGGTAAAATGTTTGCATTGACAATAAATATAGCCTTTGTTAGAGGTGAGCCAGGTGGCCTTTCTCTAAATAAGCTATATTAAACATATTTCTGGGCTAGGTTGAAAAATAAATGAAAATGACTTTGAAAAAATCTAATAGAAATACACCAAATTTGGGAGACCTAGATCTATTAAAATGTTTGAAATAATAAAAAAGTTGACAAGAACTAAGCTTTTTCAGATAATTTACAGACTATTGAAGTCAGCCTATAATAGACTCTTTGCCTTCTGAAATGTTTGCTTATACACTGTGCTTTCCTATAATGATTTAAAATCAGTGGGATAGTTTTCATGAAGAACACTGAGCGTACAGGTATTATGACAAGATAAATGTTGTGTTACATGTATCTACCCAAATAAGTAAAATATAAAAATTCTTGACTTCTAAAACCAGTGATTGATCTCTTGATTTACATCTCATCACTCTATGCAGATGCTGTGTGAAAAAAAAATTTGACTTACCAGTATGCTTCTATCCATTGAGTTGATTTATTTTAAATTATTTCGCTTTGAATACACCTTATTGCTACAATACAAATGTATGTATATGTATATGTCCGCCATTACAAACTGTACATGTACATTACAAATATTCCATGTAAAAATTTGATGTTTTAATACAAAATATATGATGCCACAATGGATAAGTAATTGTTGTATGACTTTAATGGTTATAGAGGGACAAATTCTCAGGTCAGCTGGGACAATACATGTAAGTAGGGGTGGGGGAGGTGGCAACTTCTCCAGTCATGTTTCAGTGATTCCCTACATAATCAACCAAATAGTAATGTTCATCATGAAAAAATATACTAAGTGTAAGATCTGATGATGTGAATAAATTGAAATCAGACATATCAAATGAAATTTTCAGTGCTTTTGATATATTTATGGGCAATCTGATGAGTTTAGCCTTTTTTGACTGATTTTTATATTTCTTTCTTATGATGTACTGTTATACATGTACCACTGTCCAAGATTAGGGGGAGGATCGGAATCCCGCTAACATGTTTTACCCCGCCACATTATTTATGTATGTGTCTGTCCAAAGTCAGGAGACTATAATTCAGTGTTTGTCATTTGTTAATGTGTTACATATTTGTTTTTCGTTCATTTTTTTAATATAAATAAGGCCGTTGGTTTTCTAGTTTGAATTGTTTTATATGTCATATCGGGGCCTTTTGTAGCTGACTATGTTGTATAGGCTTTGATGATTGTTGAAGGCCGTACGGTGACCTATAGTTGTTAATGTCTGTCATTTTGGTCTCTTGTAGACAGTTGTCTCATAATGACATTGGCAATCATAGACATACATGTACCACATCTTCTTTTTTATAATGACTGCTGATCACCAGTGCCCATACTGGGACTATTATGGTCCAACAACCAGTGGCGGATCCAGAAATTTTCCTAAGTGCAGGCCCACCAAATTTCCCAGAAAAGGATGGCATGCCCCCTGGCCCCCTTCTAAATCAGCCTCATGACAACTCCAAAGAATAAACTCATCATGTACGAGTACATTAAAGATCATCAAACTGTCTACCCCACATGCAAACATCTTTTTGGGAGTTAGCTGTGTTGCAAGTTTTTTGGGTTCGAAGGATCGTATAAATGATTGCCTTGGGGGTCATTGACATTGTCAAAATTATATAGGCTGTGCATTAATGTAAAACGCTTAATTATATAATTTGCAACAGCTGACACTATAGTATCCTATAGTGCACTGAAACCCTTGCCAATAACAATACCGTGATGCTTGGTGTAGGCTTTTTTGCACATATTGCTCACTTTGTAATTTTTGTATTCTTCTAATCAGTATCGTCGGGTTTGTTTATTTACACCAGAAATCAATGAAGCGATGAAAGTGCTGGAAACGAAATTACATCTTCGGTAAATTCCGTGATATTAATATTTTCTAATCAATATGTCAAAGCAATGAAAAATAAATGGTTATTACTTTTATACATAGAGCATACGTTTTGTGTATTTACTATTTAAAATTTAAGCTTTATACGAAGAAATCTTATACAAAAGTATCTCAATCATTTAACCGTTTTAATACGCAGTGTAAAGTGTAAATTATACACATTACTGTTCTATTTTTAGAGAATAGCAATAATACATAAATGTACAGTTTCTTACAAAATAGCAACATAATTTCAAGATTAAATCATCACATTGTCACATGACTATATAATCTACACCAAATTGACAGTTTGTCGTGAGTTATCATCATAACTAATCACTATAGCAAATGAACACTTTATCATAATATGAACCTATAATCTAGTATCATGATTTCAATCCGACCCCACTTACGGACGCGTGGAACATATAATGCATGCCACTCATTAATAGCCAATCAGACGTTAAAATGACCTTCATTTCCCCCAGAATCATTCCGGAAACAGCCACGAAGCAGCCATTAGATAGTATTTATAACCAATGAAATTACAGAAATACCGTAAACAGATTTACCCGAACCTGACGTTTAGCCTCTGACTAATCAGACCGTATCACCATGGTGGTGATACGGTAACAATACGTAGGAATAACAAAGGTTTAAAGGTTTGATTCAACTCATGTATATCAACATTTAGTTGTCTATTTAGCATTAAATAGTAATGAAGGAATTCAGTATTGTGAGGGGGTTGTTTTAAATAGTTGAAAAGCTCTTCGACAGTGCGAACATTTATTTTTTGAAGTGCAAAATAGATCATGGACTTAGACGAATGGATTTTTATCCCTATTCTACAAAAGAATTTTAAAATGAGAATTTCATTTGCCAATTTACAGCAAAGTATTACAGTAATAGAGATATGACCAATCTAGAACAGTAACCTAACTATTCATGTAAAATGCCTTAGGGTGCATGAACTTCACATATCCAACTATAGCAGTCATCACGTGACTTTGGCGACGTCACACATCACCCGTATCAAGCCCAAGTAAAATATATAGCAATGCACAGGGGCTTTCAGGAATCGATAAAACAAATTACTTTAAGTTCATGATACAAAAAGTGTGGAAATATATAGTAATTCCTCGTATATTTAGAAAGATATTTATGCCTTTTGGAACAGTTTAATTTTTGGTCTTCTCTCTTCCAAATGCTTTTGAAATTTGACTTGTTGCCTCGATAAGTTCCCATGTTATATCATACAACTCCGATAACTATTGGATTTTCTGTCTTGTTAAACATAAATTACGATTTAAACAAAACAGATGGAATAATTGTGGAAATATGTTCTTATTACTACATTCATGAATATTTGTATCGTAGGTGCAATAGTTTAATTTTTTATTTTGTCCCTTCCAAATTGATTTGAAAATTAGCTATTTTCAGAAAATCTGGTTTTATTTTTCAAAATGGCAACCACATTGATAGCGTGGGCCGACTTGGTAAAATAATATTTTGTAAGATTGTTACAATGAAAATCAAATAACTTTGAATGCTCGCGTTTTCAGTCATCGTCTTACCTTAAAGCAGCATAGAATTAAACATTGGTTCCTTTAGATAAAGCTGATACATGCTGTTCCTTTTTTTATATAAAATTTTGAAAAAAATGGCGACCAAATAATTTCAAACGTAGACGATGTTCGACACTTATTTTGTCCATGCAAATAATTTAATTTCACTGTTTATATTGCAATTAAATATGACACGTTATTGTAACTATAATGATGGCCAAGGATATTATGATAGCTAGATTAAGGAGATATTTTAGTCATAACATCGACGTGATCAAAGAAAACAAATATGGCACCTGATCACGATGTAAGTTTTGGCAATACCTATGTAGATTAAGGCGAAGTGTACGTAATTAAACTACACAATGGATTTTTTTTTAATTTCACATATGAATTCTGCTTGTAAAATTACACCAGAAAATAAGATAAAAAAAGAGGGTAACCGTTTTCGTTTTTGAGATACGAGCCGTTGAAATTAATAGCATGATACGCCAAAAATACAAAGGAAATATAGGGAAAATCATCAAAATTAGCAGATAATTTTACATTATCAAGATTTTCTATTTTGTTGGTCAACAGATTTTTTTTTTTTATTGATACATGTATACGATTCAAAAATGAAAGACGAATCCATCGGTGCAAATAAAGTCCTTAGCAACCGTGCTAGTTTTTACGCTACTCCTTGTTGAAGTTTGTTTTTTTGGCCGAACCATTACAATTATTCGGCGACGTCATGGTCTACAGTAACGTCGCCACAACTTCTACATTGTAACTCTATTATACCGTACAATGTCGTAGCAATGTCGTGCGTGTGTACCACCCATCTTCCTATGTATCACAAATGATCTAACGTCGTAAATTGATAAGAAATAAACTAACTTATTTTAAAGAATATTTCTGTCGCCAAAAAATTGCAAGTTTGTAATTACATTTACCGCAAATGAAAGAAAGTTACCGTAGATTTTATTCTTTTCTATATAAGAGTGGTTTCCACACCTTTTTTAATGCTTACATGGATTGTAATTTTTTTTATGAATCAAATATCGAGTTTGAATTTGTCCCGGTTAACACAGTGTGTCAGAATGAATTGATCGGTTTTAATATTAGGATCGGGTATACACCTCGTTTTCCATCTTACTTCTGCATGTTTGTATTTAAAGAAGTAGACCTATGGTGTTATTCTGAGGATTTGTACACAATATATTCTACAATATATTCTACATCATAAACCTATTTCATTAGTCATGTTTACACACATGCTCGTAACGCAACTCTACAAAGAAATATTTAATTTTACAAACTTCCCGTCGCGATCACTTTCCATTTTCTTTAACTAATGACAAAGAATGATGTAATGTTTGCTGAATGTAGTTTCAGTAACATAAGAAAATACTTATTTGTTCCATGCATTATTTGTAAAAAATCCACATACACGGATTTAAATAATAAGCATAATGCATACTATGGCTTTTCAACTATTTCCGATCGGTTCTTATACATCCGTGGCTTTCAAATGGTCGGCCTTTAGTGTTCTATATCAAGGTTAATCCAGAAAAGCGCTTCGGACGCTTAAAAATTTAAAACGTTTTGATTTTATTTAATCTTAAGAATTTTTTAGGCCGTAATAAGGTTAAAAGAAGGACTCCTTCATACATTTAAAAAAAAAGAAAAGATCAGATTAATTGGTATAACTTCCCGTCGCAGATATTTCATACATATTCAAGATGAAATGAAATTGAGAATGGAAATGGGGAATGTGTCAAAGAGACAACAACCCGACCAAATAAAAAAACAACAGCAGAAGGTCACCAACAGGTCTTCAATGTAGCGAGAAATTCCCGCACCCGGAGGCGTCTTTCAGCTGGCCCCTAAACAAATATATACTAGTTCAGTAATAATGAACGCCATACTAATTTCCAAATTGTACACAAGAAACTAATATAAAAATAATACAAGACTAACAAAGGCCAGAGGCTCCTGACTTGGGACAGGCGCAAAAATGCGGCGGGGTTAAACATGTTTGTGAGATCTCAACCCTCCCCCTATACCTCTAACCAATGAAGAAAAATAAACGCATAACAATACGCACATTAAAATTCAGTTTAAGAGAAGTCCGAGTCTGATGTCAGAAGATGTAACCAAAGAAAATAAACAAAATGACAATAATACATAAATAACAACAGACTACTAGCAGTTAACTGACATGCCAGCTCCAGACTTCAGTTAAACTGACTGAAAGATTATGATTTCATCATATGAACATCAGGCACAATCCTTCCCGTTAGGGGTTTAGTATCATACCATCATAACATATATGAGAAGAACATAACCCGTGTCATGCCAACAACTGTTTTTAGAATAAATGTCTTTAGTTCCGACGCAAAGACCTTATCAGTGACTCAATATTAACGCCAAAATATGCAATCTTTAATGACTTGACAACAGTATCGTAATTATATCCCTTCTTAATCAGTCTATTTAAAGGTTTTGTAAGTTTCTGAGGTGAATACTGACACCTTTGTGCTTTATAAAGAATATTTCCATAAAAAATTGGATGTGAAATACCTGAACGTATAAAAAGTCTGCATGTTGAGCTATATTTACGAATGATGTCTTTATACCGATGATAAAATTAAGTAAAAGTTTTGACTAGTTTGTGATATCGAAAACCCTGGTGTAATAATTTTTCAGTAATACATAAATTTCTCTCGTTAAAATCTAAAACATTGTTACAATCACGAGCGAATCGTACAAGTTGAGATATATAAACACCGTAAGATGGTGACTAGGGAACGTCACCATCTAAAAACGGATAATTAACGATAGGAAATGAAAAATCATCCCTTTTATCATAAATTTTAGTATTCAGCTTTCCGTTAGTGATATAGATATCAAGATCGAGGAAAGGGCAGTGGTCATTATTAGTATTAGCTTTATTTAAAGTAAGTTCAGCAGGATAAATTTCATTAATATACATACTGAAGTCGTCATTATTGAGAGCCAAAATATCATCCAAATATCTAAGAGTATTATTAAATTTGTTTATCAGATGTTGTTTTGATGGGTCTTTGCTTAGTTTTGTCATAAATTGTAACTCATAACAATACAAAAAGAGGTCCGCAATAAGTGGTGCACAGTTAGTCATTTAATATGATACTTTTGAGATCGACTTACCTAGTGCAATTACGACAGGAACATACCCAGTACTGTTATACATTAACATTGTGTATAGGGAAATGCTTTAGCAATGTATATAGTGTAATGCTTTTAATCTACTGGTGTAAAATTAATGATATAGAAGAAAGTACCAAAGGCGACCTTATGAGAATGTATGATGTTTGATGCTTTAAAAATTTACCTAATAAAATTTTATAAGAATTTACTCAGTGTAATGCACAGCGATTATTCATAATGTATTGCTACACGGGTTTACCTATAGCATAGTGCCGTACGAATATTGTCTCTGCATAATGCAAATGCATATATCTTCCCTACTTATATAATATAAAAAAAAGATAAGGAGATGTGGTATGACTTCCAATGAGACAACTATCCGCCACTGGTTAAATCAAGTCGATGTAAGCAAACACTATAATGAAATTATATGAATGAAAAAAACATAATGTGTAGACCACAAAAGACTCAGCTGACAAAATCAACCGCCATATATAAAAATATTTACAGAAAACAGATACAATGTTGTGAAGTAACAGAATTAAACCAAAGTGAATTACAACCAGCTCTATGCTTTCACCTAGTTCATGATCAAACAATAATTGAGAAGCCTGTGGTTTACTAGTCTTATAATATAAAACTTTGGAGTTCATATCATTTACATTCAACGTTTTTTTTTATCGAATATTTTTATTTTATTTTATTTATTCATTTTTTTTTTTTTTTTGGGGGGGGGGGTTCAATATTGATAGTAAAAAAGAAATATTCGATAAAACGTTGAATGTAAATGATGATGTGGTATGATTGCCAATGAGACAACTGTCCATAAGAGACCAAAATGACACAGACATTAACAACTATAGGTCACCGTACGGCCTTCAACAATGAGCAAAGCCCATACCGCATAGTCAGCTATAAAAGGCCCCGATAAGACAATGTAAAACAATTCAAACGAGAAAACTAACGGCCTTATATATATAAAAAAAATGAACGAAAAACAAATATGTAACACATAAACAAACGACAAACACTGAATTACAGGCTCCTGACTTGGGACAGGCACATACATAAATAATGCGGCGGGGTTAAACAAGTTAGCGGGATCCCAACCCTCCCCTTAACCTGGGACAGTGGTATAACAGTACAACATAAGAAAGAACTATAAAAATCCGTTGAAAAAGGCTAAACTCATCAGATGGACAAAAATACCAAAGTCTTATATTATAAGACTATATAAGACTAGTAAATCACAGGCTTCTCAATTCTTGTATGATCATGACCTAGGAGAAAACATAAAGCTGACCGAGTGCTAGATCCTCATGGATAATCATCGAGGCCGTTAAACATCCCTTGCAGTAAACTTTAAAAAAATCTTTAAAATGCTATCAAAATGTAGTAGTCTGAACACAGTTCACCTCTCATTCCACTTAATATTAAATTGCAGGGTCCAGATCCCGAAATCCCGGGCTTAAAATCACGTAATCCCGAGGTCCCGAATTTAAATAAATTTAAATCCCGACATCCCGAAATTTTCTGAAATAGAATTCCCGGATCCCGAAAGGGTCAATCCCCAAATCCCGAGCTTAAAAACACCCGATCCCGGAGTCCCGATAAAGGTCCTATCCCCCCTTGTAATACTGTAAATTCAGATATTATTGCGTGCATTTATTTTTGCGATTTTGTCATTTTACACTTGAATGCGATTTTAATTTTTACGATTTTCAGAAAAGTCATGTTTAATTCAGTTAAAATATTACATAATGCGAGTTTTAATTATTGCGTTTACAACTCAGTCGCATTATTCGCAATAATAAAAACCTCGCAATAATTTCTAAATTTACAGTACTATATTCTATTCATTCATAATCTTGAATTGAGACTTGTTACTTCAAAATTACATTCTCTAATTTTGAATGATGCACACAGGCACAATAAAAGAAAACAGATTTCGATATATATCTCTTCGAAAGTGGAATGTGATAAAGAAGAAATGACATGTTATATTTTATCTTACATGTGTACTTTCAATTTCAATTCGGTTCTAAATTTAGATTTAGTTTTCCAATAAATTGCGGACGGAATAGAAGACACCTTTTTATTTTCTGCACATGTAGAAAAAGTTGAAAACTGGGAGTAAAATTACATATTCTAAGATAAATGTTAGAGTGTGACAACTTTTAAGTTACTGAGTAATAGTTCGGGCCTAATTTGTTTTTTTTTGTTTGTTTTCCGTCTTTGTTCTTCCGACTTGTAAGTGTTGCACTAGCGGTCAAATTATTCTCTTGGTATCGTCTTATTTTTTATATGAATATAAATCATGTCCTAAAATTTTCAATTGCACAAAATACGAACATGTCAACGTTTTTTAATTCAACAATTAAATTCACACGTCTTTCATTAATTATTTGTAACCTATTATAAAACTTTACTTTGAATTATACTATTATAATTGTTCAAGACTACGGCTTTTAAAAACGATATTGTTGGGTCAATCCAGGTTTCATTTTAATTAATTTGATATCAATAGAAGTAAAATTGTTACATGTTTATTTGTTCATTTGTTTATAATTTTGTTGTGAGGTGTTTTTTCTTTTTGTTGATATCATAAACACGAAATGCCTTCTCCTTCGCGTCTAAAAAAACCATGAAAAAACAAACAGTGTTTCAAAGTCAGGCTGCACACAAAACAACGTACAGAATGTTTTGATTTTTAATTGGAATAATTCAGATAATTTCTATGAGGTTTTAACAGTCAAGTGTGCTTGTTGGATTCATGATAGACCGCAAAAAGTAGTTTCTCTTTCGTGTATCCTTTCTTGGAGTAAGGGAGATAACTTGTGTAACTAACGACGAACGTTTTTAATCCCGTATTCCGCTAGAGGAAAGGGCTTGACCTCGGGCTTATTTTATGATGTTCAAGCTGGTAGTAGCAAATAAACAAAATTAATGACAAATGAGCACAAAGTAATACTAATCTAAGAGTACTTGTAGTTGCTAGTTCAAACCCTTACTTGAACTACTGCATAAACATTATATTCTAACAGAACGTTATTTACAGAAATAGCATACCTGCAAACTTTTCGAAATGCCCATGGGGGTTTTACGTGAAAGATGGTTTTTATAGTCCTACAAAACCTTCAAGGGGGCCTTCAAATATATTATAATGAGGAATTTGGCTTCTTCGTGCTTTAACAAGCTCATAGCCATTTTTAAATTAATTGTTTTCTTTAAAATAGTGGACAAAATTGCTCTTACAAAATTTCCATTTGGGAGCCTCCATGGGGGAAATCCCCCACAAAGAGTGACAGTTGGCAGGTATGAAATAGCGTACATACAGACGTCATTGTCACTTTAAAAAATTAAAGCATGGCCTTGTGAAATGCCATTATATAATTATCGACAGACTGTAAATAACAATAAGTGTGAACAGGTTTAACCTTTTCTTGAAAGTTTGGAGTGCTTCGTAGTATCATAAACTAACATCAGTTTTTGTTACACGTCTATATTTTCGTGAATAAACAGTTTTTATTATTTTTTCACGTTCTTATACGTTTAATTGAGTTTTAGTGTCTTTTGTATATAGAAGTTGTACTGTACCAATTCGATCTAACAGTATATAGGCTCCATTCTAAAGGTCAAGAATATGGAACTGGAAAGGAAAATATAGCATAAATAAATTATCCATGAGACGAAGTTCGGACCTATTTCTGTTAAGACTGACACGCGATACCGTTAATTTTGAATAAATTTTTTTACTCTCTGTAATGATTTTTTTTTCTTTCTGTAAGATAGATAGCTCTACAAAAAACAACACCAGCGTATTTACTTCAGGTTTATTTCAGAGATTTTTTTTTCTTCAAAAGATTTTATGTAATTATTCCTTATGAACTTTGTTCTTGAAAGTAATCATTATGGATGAAATTATATTTTTTAGAACTAATTTTCTTGTGCACGGAATTCCTTATAATATAGATGTTCCGGACCATATGAGTATTTGGACCATACGCGTATGGTCATGACCATATGCGTATACTCATATCGTCCGACCATACGCGTATGGTCCGGCCGTACGCGTATGGTCGGACCATATGAGTATATATACTGGTTTGGTTATTAACGGGCCGGGCCATATGAGTATTTGGACCATATAGGTATTTTTTCAAATATTAATAAACCTTATCAAAAAAAAAACAATGATGTTAAAAACATGAAAATGTATTAATTTTATAATGCAAAGACTATATAAAAATCAAATATTGATGCCACAGTTAGTTTTCATCGCAAATTGTATTCTTAAAATTACGCTTAGGATGGCATTTACTTCCACACCGTACCATAAATGTTTCTGCCTTTGCACGTCTTGTTTGTGCACGATCCTTTGCAGTTATACCATACCGGAAATGTATGTATCAACAACATATTATATTTATCTAAAAAAAGGA
Source organism: Mytilus trossulus (assembly GCF_036588685.1). Lineage (NCBI taxonomy): Eukaryota > Metazoa > Mollusca > Bivalvia > Mytilida > Mytilidae > Mytilus > Mytilus trossulus. The sequence goes on along the minus strand of NC_086385.1, from coordinate 42,181,136 downwards.
TTAGGACTTACAAACTTGAGCTCTGATGATTTTAAGACAAATAAATGAATGTTTTTCGTCGATTTAATGTGCATTCTACACAAATGTTTACCCATTTGAAAGAGTCCAATCATTAATATTTCAGAAAACAAAAGAGATACTAGTACATGGATTATTTTTCCCGATTTTCAATTAAATAAAAGTTCGTCGAGTCACAGTTGTATGTAAAATTTCTTCGAAATCTGTTAGATATGTAAAAAATGTATGATTGCAAATTAGACAACTCTCCACAAGAGACAAAAATGACACAGAAATTAACAGCTATGATAGGTCACTGTACGACTTTCAACAATGAGTGAAGTCCATACCGTATAGTCAGCTTCAAAAGGTTCAGAAATCACAAAATGTTAAAATATTCAAATGATTTTTAAGATGAGTTTGGAATAAACACTTTTAATTTGGTCGGTTAGACATGCATTTTTGTGTCGGGTTTTATTTGTTAATCTTTTGAATGACTTCTTTATACCCTATAAACTGTATAAAGTCTTTTTTCGAACAGAAGTTTTGGTCAGACCAACTAGGTATTGTTTTGTTTTCTTTTATATCCAGTCAACGCCCCCTTCCATTTCCAAAGCTCTATTTAGAACGAACCCTTTTAGTTAGTTTTATACGTTAATCTTTTGATTGTCTTCTTGATATCCGGCTAGTATCTTAAGGTCTATTTCGAATTAATCCGTTTGGTCAGTCATGTTTAGGTACTGTACTAATGATAGTTTCTGTGCAGTATTTCCTCATTCTTGAAGACACAACTCGTTCATTGTTGTTATCGGTCAACGACTTTGAATAATGGTATTGCTTTATTTGTGAATAAACATGATACTGAAAAAAATACAGAGGACATAATTAATCAAAATGTGTATGACTGAGTAGGTTCTCCTATTCTCAAGGTTCCATCAATAAAATAAAAAGGAAATACGTCCAGTAAAACTCAAAATTGAAAAGAATGATTTTGTGATTCGGTAATTATTGCTTTTCCAATTGTTTAAAATTGAAAAGCAAAATATGACATAAAATGTAATGAAATATCTGTCAGTGTAAGCATGATAAGTTGAATAGTTTTATAAGACTGTAAAAAATAAGTTCATGAATAAAATCTTTTATGATTTATTGGTTTTTGTTGCTCAAACTAATAGTGTCTTACAGTGTTTGGAGCCGATTCATTTTGAATGCGGCTGATGTTACAATTAACTTAATTTCTATGATTAAAAGAAGTCTAAGGTCATGTGAAAACGTCTGTAAAACTTTATTGTTTATCCATGTCACTGAATATTGAGTCTTAGGCAGTAATATTAAAATATCAAAACTTCGTGTAGACTGGGTTGGAAATATAATAGACGTCATTTTTAAATGTTGAAATTAATGTTATTTAACAATATATTTCTATGAAATTCTTTGACGTATTTTCTTTGTTAATTATTTAAGTATTCGTTGTTTTCAGCTTTTATTTTAATAGGTTGTTTTCTCGATTAGAATAAGATATGTTTAAAAAACAATCGAAATAGCAATTCTTTGCAGCCAGGTTTGGGATTTTCTCTCTGTTTTGAAGACCCATTCGTGGCCTTGGGCTGTCTTTTTGCCCTTTGGTCGGGTTGTCTTTTTTTATACATTCTCAATTAGAATTTAAGCATCAAACCAGAAACAATAGTGCCACATCGCAACATAAAAAGACACACTATAAAATATAAATTATAATGGCTTCTCTCAATCAAAAGACATATTAACAAAAACAGGTGAGCATATTACAATGAACAAATAAATGGATCTACGAGACAATTTAAATACAAAATTAATAAAGCCAAGGGGGGGGGGGTAATGAAAAATTCAGAAATTTCAGAAAGACAACAATAACCTTGGACAAAATAGCGCCAACGAAAATAACGTACACACAGGTAAATAAAATAATTTTGTAGTAATGTATACAATGGAGTATGAAAATATATACGTCAGATTGGCATACTACGTATGCTGAACCTCTTTTTCCGTATAATTGGTGACTTAATTTGTTAAAAAGATAATATATTCGGTGTTTTGAAAATTTAGATGAACAAAACCTACATGCAGAGCAAACACGGAAAAGTTTACTGATTTCAAAAAGGAACACATACATTTGGCGAGACGTCAACACTAAGGTTTGTACATTGACCTCCAATCGTTTTTTTTTTAGAATAAGAATTTCTGTGAAATGAAAAATATCCAAAAAAAAATTAATTTACATGACATGTTCAATTAAACTGGACTTGGATTAAAGAAATTGGATACATAGGAAAATATTCACAAAAAAATATGTTCACAAACATTAACAACAAATCACAACCTCAGAATTGTATCATCTATAAGGACGTATGATCAAAAAGTCTGAATGTTCCATCTCCTTTTCAAGTAATTACCTTCCATTTAAACTACCATGCCTTCTTCGAGATTTTAGAATTTCCCAAGACTCTCTAATACTTTTTACACAAATTAGCACTACTACTTTTTCAATCAATTACATTGAAGATAATAATATGTCTTGAAGAAAAATAAGTTTATCCTGCAATGACCTTTCTTTTATACTAAAGCAGGTTGACAGATAACATTATATTTTATTGGTATCCTGCTGCTGATGTGAGCGACCGGTTATATTCATTACAGTTTGCGTCACAGCTTCTCTTTGGGTCCTTCTTTAATGTCAGACATGTCGATTTCATAAAAGAAATATCTAAAGTTTTCTTCTTTTTTTTTCTTTTTTTTTTTTTTTATCTTTATTCAAAATATCTAAAGGTTGAGAAGTAAATAACTCTGCGTTAAGGTAGATGCATGGTATACCGCCATGTTGGATTGTCCATTCCCAGTACAAAGTCGGTCTAGTTATTTGGTCAAATCTGCAAATTTGGAGACATGTTTGCAATTTATTGTTTAGACTGTTCATTTATATAAGAAAAAAACTTGGTAATTCATTGTATAACTTAAAATATTTAAAAAAAAATATCAAATTTTGTGTTTTTTTTAAATTCTTTTTATCAAATAAGCCATTTAAGGGGAGACAACTCTTTTAGAACAAAAAATATACTGGACTGATAGGGAAATTTTTAAAAATGGCCTCCGCTAAAGTCTATAAGAAAACGCCGTTAAAGTCCACAATAATAAGTTCCGCTAAAGTCCACAAAAAAACACCGTTAAAGTCCACACTTTTATTGATAAAAACATCAATTTGTTTTTTTAATCCCGTTAGTACAATACAAAGCATGGACTTTTCTTCTCAGTAGTTATTTGTTTACCAGTTTGATAAATGAAAATAAGTATAGTATATGTAGATGATTTGTTCCATTTATTTCAGTGTTCTCCCCAGGCCCTTAAAGGACCACGGGCCCGCGATGTATAATTTTCTGCCGCGGTGGTA